>NC_089850.1:63454101-63736601 GCF_036373705.1 Amia ocellicauda
TTTCTATCATTTAATTGAATTGGATTGTATGCGGATTATTGTATGGTGTATTATAGTGAAGTACAGTGCAGTATATTACAGTATACACACACACACTCACCTACTCTCTCTCACAAACTCACATACTCACTAACTCACCATGTCTCTTTCACACACTCTCTCTCTCTCTCTCTAACACGCACAGACACATGCATACACTCACACACACGCAGGCTTGTTTCTCAGTTTAATCTGCGTCTCTCAGACAAAGTTTATTAATTGTAATCAGTTGATGAGTATCCAGTCAGTCAGGATTATAACAATAATAATTATAATAAAAAACAAATTTTAACTAAATTAGGCTAAATCAATAATAAAATAATTAAAAAATAATAGTAAACTACAGCTCCCCAGTTTAATATGACAGATACAGAAAGTCTGACAGGGAGAGGCGGACGGAGGGACAGAGAGAGGCGGACACAGGGACAGAGAGACAGAGAGAGGAGAATGCAGGGACAGAGAGAGGCGGACGCAGGGACAGAGAGAGGCGGACACAGGGACAGAGAGACAGAGAGAGGAGAATGCAGGGACAGAGAGAGGTGGACGCAGGGACAGAGAGAGGTGGACGCAGGGACAGAGAGAGGCAGACACAGGGACAGAGAGACAGAGAGAGGAGAATGCAGAGACAGAGAGGTGGACGCAGGGACAGAGAGAGGTGGACGCAGGGACAGAGAGAGGCAGACACAGGGACAGAGAGACAGAGAGAGGCGGACGTAGGGATACAGACTGACAAACCACAGAGCAACAGACTGACAGACAGACACACAGACAGAGAGCAAATGTCCTGTGCTATTTCATTGAGTCAGTAGAGGTGGGGGGAGCTGTAGATTAGTATTGCCATAAAAACCACATGGATTGTGCAGGAGAGAACACAGACTCTGCGCTGAACACGGCGCACAGCACAGTGCAGTCAGTGTACAGCAGCTCCTACACAGCCTGGTGCAGTCCAGTGTGCTGGGGCAGAGTGAGCTAATTACACTGTCATCGACTCTCTCCGACACCACACTGCAGTAAAATATAGAGATTTACAGCAGAAATTTATAAATTAATAATAATAATAATAATAATAATAATAACAGTAGTAGTAGATGTATTAGTAGTAAGTACTATAGGACCCAATGTCATATTAGGTTGGGACACTGTTGGTGATTCATTGGCAAAGTCCCCTGAGACCAGTCTCCTCCACTGGCGATCCGGGGGGGGGGGGTTGGTTTTGTTGGCGTAAGGTTAGCTGATGGTGGGCTGATGCCCAGGGCATTGGCTGGTGGTTGGCTGTTGGTCGGCCTGTTGGTCCCAGTGTCCTTAGTGAGACACTGACTGACAGAGTGTCTGACAGGGAGTGTCCCGGGACCGCTTGGCTCTTGCTTGGCATATGGTTGGCGGCTGGCTGTTCTTTTGGCTGATGGTTGGCTGTTGGTGGGCTGGTGTCTCCTCTGTTCCTTGATAATACCCTGACTGACAGAGGGTCTGTAGGCTGGAACTGTGTTGGTCAGTCAGTCGGTGTATCCGTCAGTCAGTCAGTCAGTGTGTCAGTCAGTCAGTCTATCAGTCAGTCAGTCAGTCAGTCAGTGTGTCAGTCAGTCAGTCAGTCTGTCACTCAGTCAGTCAGTGTGTCAGTCAGTCAGTCAATCAGTCAGTCAGTCAGTCAGTCAGTCAGTCAGTGTGTCAGTAAGTCAGTGTGTCAGTCAGTCAGTCTATCAGACATTCAGTCAGTCAGACTATCAGTCAGTCAGTCAGTCAGTCAGTCTATCAGTCAGTCAGTCAGTCAGTCTATCGGTCAGTCTGTGCCATAATAGTTAATTCACTATGTACAGAGTAGATTGATATTAATATGTATGTACAGCGTGACTCTCTGTCCCCATGGAGATAATGACTCTGAGCTGAAGCCACATCAGTAAGAATAAACACTGACCAGCGCTGACCGGTGGAGAATAAACACTGACCAGCGCTGACCGGTGGAGAATAAACACTGACCAGCGCTGACCGGTAGAGAATAAACACTGACCAGCGCTGACCGGTGGAGAATAAACACTGACCAGTGCTGACCGGTGGAGAATAAACACTGACCAGCACTGACCGGTGGAGAATAAACACTGACCAGCACTGTCCGGTGGAGAACAAACACTGACCGGCACTGAAACCCTACAGCTAGGATCATGTGTGTGTATATATATATATATATAGCATATCTTATTCTCTCTCTCTTTCGTTCTTCCTGTAGTAATATTTCCTCAGCTCAAATATCTAAAGCGTATTTGATATTATTATTATTATTATTATTATTATTATTATTATTATTATTATTATTATTATTATTATTATTAATAATAATAATAAAAATAATTTTGGGGAAGAAAGAGAGAATGCACAGAGATAAATAAGGCAATAAAATAAAATAGTTATAATAATAATAATAATAATAATAATAATAATAATAATAACAATAATAATAATATTATTCATAATTATTAATTAATTTGGAACGCAAACTACAGTCATCATTATACAGGGCTATGTATATATTTACAGAGCGAGTCAGTACAGACGCCCGCAGTGCTGTGTTGTGTGCGGTGGTCTAGCAATGCAGTGTAATGTAGTGGACTGTGTGTGTGTGTGTCTCTCTGTCTATGTGTGCGTCTCTGTCTCTGTGTGTGTCTGTGTGTGTGTGTGTGTCTCTGTCTGTGTGTCTCTTTGTCTCTGTGTGTGTCTCTGTCTGTATGTCTATATGTCTTTTTGTGTGTCCCTCTGTGTGTCTATATTTCTCTGTTTGTGTCCTTCTGTGTGTGTCTGTCTGTCTGTATTTGTGTGAGTGTGAGTGTGTCTTTTTATCTCTCTGTGTGTTTATATGTCTCTGTGTGTCCCTCTGTCTGTATGTGTGTTTGTGTGAGTGTGTGTGTGTCTCTATGTGTCTCTCTGTGTGTGTCTCTGTTTCTGTGTGTGTCTGTACTCATATCCAAGTAAGTTTCATATTGCACTACATATTAACAATCCTCTCTCCCTCCCTCCCTCCCTAGCATGGAGAGGCGCTCATCCGCAGGTGCGAGTGGTAGCGTGGCGGGGGGCCGGACATGAGGGAGGAGGCGGAGGACGGAGGGGCCATGGAGAGGGGCAGGGCCTGGGGGGGCAGGGAGGAGGAGGAAGGAGGGTTGCCGGGATTGGTGGAGATGGGGCCGGAGGAGGGCGGTGGGGGGATGGCGGAGGAGGAGGAGGCGGGGACGTGGTGGGCCGAAGAGTAGAGGAGGTGGGAGCGGGGCAGGGAGGAGGAGGAGGAGAGAGGGGGAGGGAGCTGGTAGCCCATCAAGACCCCCCCTCCAGAGTAGCCCTTCAGCGTGCCCCCGGCATTGACCAAGGGTGGGGCCTGCGGGGGCGGAGTCTGCTGGTTCAGCTGGATGGAGATGTCGCTGGACACCTCCGAGCTGCTCCGGCCCCGCTGGGCATGGTGCAGGGGGGGCGGGGCCTGGTGGTGGTGGTGGTGCGGGTGGGCGTGGCCGTGGGCCTGGTGGGGGGCGTGACCGTGGGAGAGCGGTGGGGGCGGGGCCGTGGAGGAGGAGGCCGAGGGGGCAGGACCAGAGGGTGGGGGCCAGTCGGAGGAGGAGGGGTGCAGGAATTGGCCACTGTAGTCGCTGCAGTCTGACAGCCGGGGGCGGTAGAGGGCTGGGTGCGGCCGGTACATTTCCTCCTCCGCATAGCGCTTCATGAACAGGTACACTGACATCACCCCCGCCCCCTGCAGAGGGACAGGGAGAGAGGGGGAGATGGAGAGAGAGAGGGGAGGGACAGGGAGGGGGGAGAGTGAAGGGGAGATTGATAGGGAGGGAGAGAGAGTAGAGGTTAGATTTGACTGAATGACTCCCTCTGCCTCCTTCCCTCTCTCCGTTCCCTCTCTCTCACTCTGTTTCTAACTTACTGACACTCTCCTTGCCTCCCTCATTCCCTCTTTCCCTCCCCCTACCCCTCTCTCTCTCACCTCTTTCAGCAGGAAGGAGCTGGCTGCAAAGGCAAAGGACCAGCCATAGTGATAGTGGAAGAACTGCTCGGGCTCCCTGGGCCGGTTCATCACCTCATCGTTGATACTGGAGATATAGAGCACCAGCCCCACCACCAGGGACAGGCCTGAGAGGGGGAGGGAGATGGGTTAATATAGTAAATACATGCTTACTCTTACCTAGTCAGTCAGTGTGTCAGTCAGTCAGCGTGCCAGTCAGTCAGTCAGTCAGTCAGTGTGTGAGTCAGTCAGTGTGCCAGTCAGTCAGTGTGTCAGAGAGGGAGAGAGGGGCGTAGGGGTACTACACAGACACACAAGACACGAAAACGGGGCCAGATGGGCAGACGGGGTTGCCCGCAGGTTACCGGAGAGGATGAAGAAGATGCCAGAGATGAAGGCCAGGATGGTGCGCTGGGGCCGGATGTGCCCGATATTGCTGATGACGAAGGCGGTGAAGACGAAGAGCAGGCTGACCATGGGGAATGGAGTGGCTGTCCGCACCATCTCTGAGAGAGAGGGAGGAGGAGGAGGGGAGAGGGGGAAAGCAAGGGAGGAGGAAGGTGGTAGAAACGGAGGGGAAAATGGTGGGAGAAAGGAGGAGGGGTACAGAGGATGGGGGAGAAGGACAGAAAGAGTGAGAGGGAAAGGGAGAGGGGGAGAGAGAGGTTAATACATTGCAGACACAGTGACTGAAAGACTGATACACTGACTGACTGAGCTGGCTGAGAGGTAGTCAGAAGAGAAAGAGAGGGAGAGGGAGGGAAGTAGAGAGAGGGAGGTAGAGAAAGAGAGACAAAGAGGGAGGGGGGGTACGGAGAGAGACAGAGGGAGGGAGGAAGAGAGAGAGGGAGAGACTTTAAGTACCTTTATTAACTAATAACAATAAGAGAACTAGATGTAGCTGTTCTGCACAGAGACAAACATTACTCCCCCCAACCCTCTCAAACATCAGCATCACCCCCCAGACATTAACTCCACTAAACCCATAACAAATCCCAGCAAACAAATCCACACACCATTCAACACCCATTCTAAAAACACAAAACCTGCAATCCATAAACTACGAGAGAGAGAGAGAGAGAGAGAGAGAGAGAGAGAGACTCACTCAGGATGTTGGCTGTGTTCTCAGTTGTGATTTCAATCTCAGGTTCAGTAAAATACTCTGATGCTACACACCTGCCCTTCTCCGCACCTGAGAGAGGGGGGGAGAGAGAGAGAGAGAGAGAGAGAGAGAGAGAGAGAGGAAGAGAGAGCAACGCCTAAGTACATTTACTGACAACATGTAAAACGTTTAAACAGTTTTTTAACTATGTGATAATTCATTGTATTTATTCTGGTATCTTTATTGTGTGTGTAAATGCTGTGGCAACACTGGTGTACATTTTACTGTGTCTGTAAATGCTCTGCATTGGTGTAAACTTTACTGTGTCTATAAACATTCTTGTAGCACTGGTGTAAACTTTACTGTGTCTGTAAGCGCTCTGGTAGCACTGGTATAAACTTCACTTTGTGTAAATTCTCTGGCAGCACTGGTATAAACTTTACAGTGACTGTAAATGTAAACACTAAGCACACTTCACACAGTGATTATTCCACACACACTGTCCATTTCACAGACTGACCACTCCACACACACTGTCCACTTCACACACACTGTAATCTCCATACCTCATACACTGACCACTACACACATACTATCCAATTCCACCCAATTAGCACTCCTGACAGAGAAACAGACCTGGGCTGTGTCCACTCCTCCCCAACACACACACACGCATTGACCTCTGCCCTGTCCACTCTACTGACCGGCAATGAAGCAGACCCTCCAGAGGCCACTGTGCAGGGCCATCTTGACCTCAGTGCTCTGGTTCTGCTGCAGAACGATGCCTTCCTCCATCAGCAGCCAGTAGTCGGTGGAAACGGCCACACCCACCAGCAGCAACCCACTGGCCCCAAACACGCTGGACAACAGGGTCAGCGCGCGGCTACTGCACGAGCTCATCTGGACAGAGGTGGGGGGTTAGAGAGAGGGGAAGAGAGGGAGAGAGATAGAAAGAGAGAGAGAGAGAGCGAGAGAGAGACTGAGTTTTACAGTAACATGTCATTTACAATAAATACTTAAACATATCTCTCTATATGTCTATATACACCTGAACACCTGCAGACTGAACCTGAGGAACTCCCCGAGGGAGAGAACTACACTCAAAGTGGGCTGGAGTCAAACCGAAGTCACGCCTGACAGCCAGCTGCCGGCTGAGGAGAATCGCAGAAGACACAGGGACAGCTGAAGAAGCCAATAGCACTTTCCACCTCGACCAGCCGCTCAGCGCAGAGGGCCAAGAGTAAACTGGCATGTGGAAGAAATGGATACAGAGCGGCAACCCACTCGAGGGCCTGTAGAGGAGAGCAGGCCACAGACCACATACATGACACAGACATTGCGGACATGAGCACAGACATGACACACACATGACACAGACACCGCGGACATGAGCACAGACATGACACATACATGACACAGACACTGCAGACATGAGCACAGACATGACGCACAAATGACACAGACACCGTGGACATGAGCACAGACATGACGCACACATTACACAGACACTGCAGACATGAGCGCATGACACACACATGACATAGACACCGCAGACATGAGCACAGACATAGCACACACATGACACAGACAACGCAGACATGACAGCAGACATGATGCACACATGACACAGACACTGCTGACGATGCAGAAGGAGAGAGAGAGACATCTCCTCAGAGTGACAGGAAGATCCCATGAACGAACTCAAGAGACGTGCACGACTTCACTGAGGGGCGAGTGCGGCCATGGCGACAGGGTGGGCAGACAGCGGGAGGAGAAGAAAACACATGAAAAAGAGCAGCTACAGAAAGGGCTGACTGACTGAACACGACAGCACATTAACACTGACTGACTGGACACTACAGCACATTAACACTGACTGACTGGACACTACAGCACATTAACACTGACTGACTGGACACTACAGTACATTAACATTGACTGACTGACTGGACACTACAGTACATTAACACTGACTGACTGGACACTACAGCACATTAACACTGACTGACTGGACACTACAGTACATTAACACTGACTGACTGACTGGACACTACAGTACATTAACACTGACTGACTGGACACTAAAACACATTAACACTGACTGGAAACTACAGCATATTAACACTGACTGACTGGACACTACAGCACATTAACACTGACAGGAAACTACAGCATATTAACACTGACTGACTGAACACTACAGCACATTGACACTGACTGACTGGACACTACAGTACATTAACACTGACTGACTGACTGGACACTACAGTACATTAAAACTGACTGACTGGACACTACAGCACATTAACACTGACTGACTGGACACTACAGCACATTAACACTGACTGAATGGACACTACAGTACATTAACACTGACTGACTGACTGGACACTACAGTACATTAAAACTGACTGACTGGACACTACAGCACATTAACACTGACTGACTGGACACTACAGCACATTAACACTGATTGACTGGACACTACAGTACATTAACACTGACTGACTGACTGAACAATACAGCACATTAACACTGACTGACTGGACACTACAGTACATTAACACTGACTGACTGGACATTACAGTACATTAACACTGACTGACTGGACACTACAGTACATTAACACTGACTGACTGACTGGACACTACAGCACATTAACACTGACTGACTGGACACTACAGCACATTAACACTGACTGGACACTACAGAACATTAACACTGACTGACTGGACACTACAGCACATTAACACTGACTGACTGGACACTACAGTGCATTAACACTGACTGACTGGACACTACAGCACATTAACACTGACTGACTGAACACTACAGAACATTGACACTGACTGACTGGACACTACAGCACATTAACACTGACTGACTGACTGAACACTACAGCACATTAACACTGACTGACTGGATACTACAGCACATTAACACTGACTGACTGAAAACTACAGCACATTAACACTGACTGACTGGACACTACAGCACATTAACACTGACTGACTGGACACTACAGCACATTAACACTGACTGACTGACTGGACACTACAGCACATTAACACTGACTGACAGACTGACTGGACACTACAGTACATTAAAACTGACTGACTGGACACTACAGCACATTAACACTGACTGACTGGACACTACAGCACATTAATACTGACTGGATTCTACAGCATATTAAAACTGACTGACTGGACACTACAGTACATTGACACTGACTGACTGACTGGACACTACAGCACATTAACACTGACTGACTGGACACTACAGTACATTGACACTGACTGACTGACTGGACACTACAGCACATTAACACTGACTGACTGGACACTACAGCACATTAATACTGACTGGATTCTACAGCATATTAACACTGACTGACTGAACACTACAGTACATTAACACTGACGGACTGGACACTACAGCATATTAACACTGACTAACTGAACACTACAGTACATTGACACTGACTGACTGACTGGACACTACAGCACATTAACACTGACTGACTGGACACTACAGCACATTAATACTGACTGGATTCTACAGCATATTAACACTGACTGACTGAACACTACAGTACATTAACACTGACGGACTGGACACTACAGCACATTAACACTGACTAACTGACTGGACACTACAGCACATTAACAATGACTGACTGGACATTACAGTACATTAACACGGACTGACTGGACACTACAGTACATTAACACTGACTGACTGACTGGACACTACAGCTTATTAACACTGACTGACTGGACACTACAGCACATTAACACTGACTGACTGACTGGACACTTCAGTACATTAACACTGACTGACTGACTGAACACTACAGCACATTAACACTGACTGACTGGACACTACAGTACATTAACACTGACTGACTGGACACTACAGCATATAAACACTGACTGACTGAACACTACAGCACATTAACATTGACTGACTGACTGGACACTACAGCACATTAACACTGACTGACTGGACACTACTGCATATGAACACTGACTAACTGAACACTACAGTACATTGACACTGACTGACTGACTGGACACTACAGCACATTAACACTGACTGACTGACTGGACACTACAGCACATTAACACTGACTGACTGGACACTACAGCACATTAACACTGACTGACTGAACACTACAGCACATTAACACCGATTGACTGGACACTACAGTACATTAACACTGACTGACTAACTGAACACTACAGTACATTAACACTAACTGACTGACTGGACACAACAGCACATTAACACTGACTGACTGACTGGACACTACAGCACATTAACACTGACTGACTGGACACTACAGCACATTAACACTGACTGAACATTACAGCACATTAACACTGACTGACTGGACACTACAGCACATTAACACTGACTGACTGACTGGACACTATAGCACATTAACACTGACTGACTGAATGGACAATACAGCACATTAACACTGACTGACTGGACACTACAGCACATTAACACTGACTGACTGACTGGACACTACAGCACATTAACACTGACTGAACACTACAGCACATTAACACTGACTGACTGGACACTACAGCACATTAACACTGACTGACTGACTGAACACTACAGCACATTAACACTGACTGACTGGACACTACAGCACATTAACACTGACTGACTGGACACTACAGCACATTAACACTGACTGACTGACTGGACACTACAGTATATTAACACTGACTGACTGACTGAACACTACAGCACATTAACAATGACTGACTGACTGGACACTACAGTACATTAACACTGACTGACTGGACACTACAGCACATTAACACTGACTGACTGACTGGACACTTCAGTACATTAACACTGACTGACAGGACACTACAGCATATAAACACTGACTGACTGAACACTACAGCACATTAACACTGACTGACTGACTGGACACTACAGCACATTAACACTGACTGACTGGACACTACAGCATATTAACACTGACTAACTGAACACTACAGTACATTAACACTGACTGACTGGACACTACAGCACATTAACACTGACTGACTGACTGGACACTACAGCACATTAACACTGACTAACTGACTGGACACTACAGCACATTAACACTGACTGACTGAACACTACAGCACATTAACACTGAATGACTGGACACAACAGTACATTAACACTGATTGACAGACTGGACACTACAGCACATTAACACTGACTGATTGGACACTACAGCATATTAACACTGACTAACTGAACACTACAGTACATTGACACTGACTGACTGACTGGACACTACAGCACATGAACACTGACTAACTGACTGGACACTACAGTACATTAACACTGACTGACTGGACACTACAGCACATTAACACTGACTGACTGGACACTACAGCACATTAACACTGACTGACTGACTGGACACTACAGCACATTAACACTGACTGACAGACTGACTGGACACTACAGTACATTAAAACTGACTGACTGGACACTACAGCACATTAACACTGACTGACTGGACACTACAGCACATTAATACTGACTGGATTCTACAGCATATTAAAACTGACTGACTGGACACTACAGCACATTAACACTGACTGACTGGACACTACAGTACATTGACACTGACTGACTGACTGGACACTACAGCACATTAACACTGACTGACTGGACACTACAGCACATTAATACTGACTGGATTCTACAGCATATTAACACTGACTGACTGAACACTACAGTACATTAACACTGACGGACTGGACACTACAGCATATTAACACTGACTAACTGAACACTACAGTACATTGACACTGACTGACTGACTGGACACTACAGCACATTAACACTGACTGACTGGACACTACAGCACATTAATACTGACTGGATTCTACAGCATATTAACACTGACTGACTGAACACTGCAGTACATTGACACTGACGGACTGGACACTACAGCACATTAACACTGACTAACTGACTGGACACTACAGCACATTAACAATGACTGACTGGACATTACAGTACATTAACACGGACTGACTGGACACTACAGTACATTAACACTGACTGACTGACTGGACACTACAGCTTATTAACACTGACTGACTGGACACTACAGCACATTAACACTGACTGACTGACTGGACACTTCAGTACATTAACACTGACTGACTGACTGAACACTACAGCACATTAACACTGACTGACTGGACACTACAGTACATTAACACTGACTGACTGGACACTACAGCATATAAACACTGACTGACTGAACACTACAGCACATTAACATTGACTGACTGACTGGACACTACAGCACATTAACACTGACTGACTGGACACTACTGCATATGAACACTGACTAACTGAACACTACAGTACATTGACACTGACTGACTGACTGGACACTACAGCACATTAACACTGACTGACTGACTGGACACTACAGCACATTAACACTGACTGACTGGACACTACAGCACATTAACACTGACTGACTGAACACTACAGCACATTAACACCGATTGACTGGACACTACAGTACATTAACACTGACTGACTAACTGAACACTACAGTACATTAACACTAACTGACTGACTGGACACAACAGCACATTAACACTGACTGACTGACTGGACACTACAGCACATTAACACTGACTGACTGGACACTACAGCACATTAACACTGACTGAACATTACAGCACATTAACACTGACTGACTGGACACTACAGCACATTAACACTGACTGACTGACTGGACACTATAGCACATTAACACTGACTGACTGAATGGACAATACAGCACATTAACACTGACTGACTGGACACTACAGCACATTAACACTGACTGACTGACTGGACACTACAGCACATTAACACTGACTGAACACTACAGCACATTAACACTGACTGACTGGACACTACAGCACATTAACACTGACTGACTGACTGAACACTACAGCACATTAACACTGACTGACTGGACACTACAGCACATTAACACTGACTGACTGACTGGACACTATAGCACATTAACACTGACTGACTGACTGGACACTACAGTACATTAAAACTGACTGACTGGACACTACAGTATATTAACACTGACTGACTGACTGAACACTACAGCACATTAACAATGACTGACTGACTGGACACTACAGTACATTAACACTGACTGACTGGACACTACAGCACATTAACACTGACTGACTGACTGGACACTTCAGTACATTAACACTGACTGACTGACTGGACAGTAAAGTACATTATCACTGACTGGCTGGACACTACAGCACATTAACAATGACTGACTGGACATTATAGTACATTAACACTGACTGACTGGACACTACAGCACATTAATACTGATTGGATTCTACAGCATATTAACACTGACTGACTGAACACTACAGTACATTAACACTGACTGACTGGACACTACAGTACATTAACACTGACTGACTGGACACTACAGCACATTAACACTGACTGACTGACTGGACAGTACAGTACATTATCACTGACTGACTAGACACTACAGCACATTAACAATGACTGATTGGACATTATAGTACATTAACACTGACTGACTGGACACTACAGCATATTAACACTGACTGACTGAACACTACAGCACATTAACACTGACTGACTGACTGGACACTACAGCATATTAACACTGACTTACTGACTGGACACTACAGTACATTAAAACTGACTGACTGGACACTACAGTACATTAACACTGACTGGACACTACAGCACAATAACACTGACTGACTGGACACTACAGCACATTAACACTGACTGACTGGACACTACAGCACATTAACACTGACTGACTGGACACTACAGTACATTAACACTGACTGACTGGACACTACAGCACATTAACACTGACTGACTGAATGGACACTACAGTACACTAACACTGACTGACTGGACACTACAGTACACTAACACTGACTGACTGGACACTACAGCACATCAACACTGACTGACTGACTGGACACTACAGCACATTAACACTGACTGACTGGACACTACAGCACATTAACACTGACTGACTGACTGGACACTACAGTACATTAACACTGACTGACTGAACACTACAGCACATTAACACTGACTGACTGGACACTACAGCACATTAATACTGATTGGATTCTACAGCATATTAACACTGACTGACTGAACACTACAGTACATTAACACTGACTGACTGGACACTACAGTACATTAACACTGACTGACTGGACACTACAGCACATTAACACTGACTGACTGGACACTACAGCACATTAACACTGACTGACTGGGCACTACAGCACATTAACACTGACTGACTGGACACTACAGCACATTAACACTGACTGACTCACTGAACACTACAGCACATTAACACAGACTGACTGGACAGTACAGCACATTAACACTGACTGACTGGACACTACAGCACATTAACACTGACTGACTGACTGGACACTACAGTACATTAACACTGACTGACTGAACACTACAGCACATTAACACTGACTGACTGGACACTACAGCACATTAATACTGATTGGATTCTACAGCATATTAACACTGACTGACTGAACACTACAGTACATTAACACTGACTGACTGGACACTACAGCATATTAACACTGACTGACTGACTGGACACTACAGCACATTAACACTGACTGACTGGACACTACAGTACATTAACACTGACTGGACACTACAGCACAATAACACTGACTGACTGGACACTACAGCACATTAACACTGACTGACTGGACACTACAGCATATTAACACTGACTGACTGAACACTACAGCATATTAACACTGACTGACTGACTGGACACTACAGCACATTAACACTGACTGACTGACTGGACACTACAGCACATTTTCACTGACTGACTGGACACTACAGCACATTAACACAGACTGACTGGACACTACAGCACATTAACACTGACTGACTGACTGGACACTACAGTACATTAACACTGACTGACTGGACACAACAGCACATTAACACTGACTGACTGACTGGACACTACAGTACATTAACACTGACTGACTGGACACTACAGCACATTAACACTGACTGACTGGACACTACAGCACATTAACACTGACTGACTGACTGGACACTACAGTACATTAACACTGACTGACTGGACAATACAGCACATTAACACTGACTGATTGGACACTACAGCATATTAACACTGACTAACTGAACACTACAGTACATTGACACTGACTGACTGACTGGACACTACAGCACATTAACACTGACTGACTGACTGGACACTACAGCACATTAACACTGACTGACTGGACACTACAGCACATTAACACTGACTGACTCACTGAACACTACAGCACATTAATACAGACTGACTGGACAGTACAGCACATTAACACTGACTGACTGGGCACTACAGCACATTAACACTGACTGACTGGACACTACAGCACATTAACACTGACTGACTCACTGAACACTACAGCACATTAACACAGACTGACTGGACAGTACAGCACATTAACACTGACTGACTGGGCACTACAGCACATTAACACTGACTGACTGGACACTACAGCACATTGACACTGACTGACTGACTGGACACTACAGTACATTAACACTGACTGACTGAACACTACAGCACATTAACACTGACTGACTGGGCACTACAGCACATTAACACTGACTGACTGGACACTACAGCATATTAACACTGACTGACTCACTGAACACTACAGCACATTAACACAGACTGACTGGACAGTACAGCACATTAACACTGACTGACTGGACACTACAGCACATTAACACTGACTGACTGACTGGACACTACAGTACATTAACACTGACTGACTGAACACTACAGCACATTAACACTGACTGACTGGACACTACAGCACATTAATACTGATTGGATTCTACAGCATATTAACACTGACTGACTGAACACTACAGTACATTAACACTGACGGACTGGACACTACAGCATATTAACACTGACTAACTGAACACTACAGTACATTGACACTGACTGACTGACTGGACACTACAGCACATTAACACTGACTGACTGGACACTACAGCACATTAATACTGACTGGATTCTACAGCATATTAACACTGACTGACTGAACACTGCAGTACATTGACACTGACGGACTGGACACTACAGCACATTAACACTGACTAACTGACTGGACACTACAGCACATTAACAATGACTGACTGGACATTACAGTACATTAACACGGACTGACTGGACACTACAGTACATTAACACTGACTGACTGACTGGACACTACAGCTTATTAACACTGACTGACTGGACACTACAGCACATTAACACTGACTGACTGACTGGACACTTCAGTACATTAACACTGACTGACTGACTGAACACTACAGCACATTAACACTGACTGACTGGACACTACAGTACATTAACACTGACTGACTGGACACTACAGCATATAAACACTGACTGACTGAACACTACAGCACATTAACATTGACTGACTGACTGGACACTACAGCACATTAACACTGACTGACTGGACACTACTGCATATGAACACTGACTAACTGAACACTACAGTACATTGACACTGACTGACTGACTGGACACTACAGCACATTAACACTGACTGACTGACTGGACACTACAGCACATTAACACTGACTGACTGGACACTACAGCACATTAACACTGACTGACTGAACACTACAGCACATTAACACCGATTGACTGGACACTACAGTACATTAACACTGACTGACTAACTGAACACTACAGTACATTAACACTAACTGACTGACTGGACACAACAGCACATTAACACTGACTGACTGACTGGACACTACAGCACATTAACACTGACTGACTGGACACTACAGCACATTAACACTGACTGAACATTACAGCACATTAACACTGACTGACTGGACACTACAGCACATTAACACTGACTGACTGACTGGACACTATAGCACATTAACACTGACTGACTGAATGGACAATACAGCACATTAACACTGACTGACTGGACACTACAGCACATTAACACTGACTGACTGACTGGACACTACAGCACATTAACACTGACTGAACACTACAGCACATTAACACTGACTGACTGGACACTACAGCACATTAACACTGACTGACTGACTGAACACTACAGCACATTAACACTGACTGACTGGACACTACAGCACATTAACACTGACTGACTGACTGGACACTATAGCACATTAACACTGACTGACTGACTGGACACTACAGTACATTAAAACTGACTGACTGGACACTACAGTATATTAACACTGACTGACTGACTGAACACTACAGCACATTAACAATGACTGACTGACTGGACACTACAGTACATTAACACTGACTGACTGGACACTACAGCACATTAACACTGACTGACTGACTGGACACTTCAGTACATTAACACTGACTGACTGACTGGACAGTAAAGTACATTATCACTGACTGGCTGGACACTACAGCACATTAACAATGACTGACTGGACATTATAGTACATTAACACTGACTGACTGGACACTACAGCACATTAATACTGATTGGATTCTACAGCATATTAACACTGACTGACTGAACACTACAGTACATTAACACTGACTGACTGGACACTACAGTACATTAACACTGACTGACTGGACACTACAGCACATTAACACTGACTGACTGACTGGACAGTACAGTACATTATCACTGACTGACTAGACACTACAGCACATTAACAATGACTGATTGGACATTATAGTACATTAACACTGACTGACTGGACACTACAGCATATTAACACTGACTGACTGAACACTACAGCACATTAACACTGACTGACTGACTGGACACTACAGCATATTAACACTGACTTACTGACTGGACACTACAGTACATTAAAACTGACTGACTGGACACTACAGTACATTAACACTGACTGGACACTACAGCACAATAACACTGACTGACTGGACACTACAGCACATTAACACTGACTGACTGGACACTACAGCACATTAACACTGACTGACTGGACACTACAGTACATTAACACTGACTGACTGGACACTACAGCACATTAACACTGACTGACTGAATGGACACTACAGTACACTAACACTGACTGACTGGACACTACAGTACACTAACACTGACTGACTGGACACTACAGCACATCAACACTGACTGACTGACTGGACACTACAGCACATTAACACTGACTGACTGGACACTACAGCACATTAACACTGACTGACTGACTGGACACTACAGTACATTAACACTGACTGACTGAACACTACAGCACATTAACACTGACTGACTGGACACTACAGCACATTAATACTGATTGGATTCTACAGCATATTAACACTGACTGACTGAACACTACAGTACATTAACACTGACTGACTGGACACTACAGTACATTAACACTGACTGACTGGACACTACAGCACATTAACACTGACTGACTGGACACTACAGCACATTAACACTGACTGACTGGGCACTACAGCACATTAACACTGACTGACTGGACACTACAGCACATTAACACTGACTGACTCACTGAACACTACAGCACATTAACACAGACTGACTGGACAGTACAGCACATTAACACTGACTGACTGGACACTACAGCACATTAACACTGACTGACTGACTGGACACTACAGTACATTAACACTGACTGACTGAACACTACAGCACATTAACACTGACTGACTGGACACTACAGCACATTAATACTGATTGGATTCTACAGCATATTAACACTGACTGACTGAACACTACAGTACATTAACACTGACTGACTGGACACTACAGCATATTAACACTGACTGACTGACTGGACACTACAGCACATTAACACTGACTGACTGGACACTACAGTACATTAACACTGACTGGACACTACAGCACAATAACACTGACTGACTGGACACTACAGCACATTAACACTGACTGACTGGACACTACAGCATATTAACACTGACTGACTGAACACTACAGCATATTAACACTGACTGACTGACTGGACACTACAGCACATTAACACTGACTGACTGACTGGACACTACAGCACATTTTCACTGACTGACTGGACACTACAGCACATTAACACAGACTGACTGGACACTACAGCACATTAACACTGACTGACTGACTGGACACTACAGTACATTAACACTGACTGACTGGACACAACAGCACATTAACACTGACTGACTGACTGGACACTACAGTACATTAACACTGACTGACTGGACACTACAGCACATTAACACTGACTGACTGGACACTACAGCACATTAACACTGACTGACTGACTGGACACTACAGTACATTAACACTGACTGACTGGACAATACAGCACATTAACACTGACTGATTGGACACTACAGCATATTAACACTGACTAACTGAACACTACAGTACATTGACACTGACTGACTGACTGGACACTACAGCACATTAACACTGACTGACTGACTGGACACTACAGCACATTAACACTGACTGACTGGACACTACAGCACATTAACACTGACTGACTCACTGAACACTACAGCACATTAATACAGACTGACTGGACAGTACAGCACATTAACACTGACTGACTGGGCACTACAGCACATTAACACTGACTGACTGGACACTACAGCACATTAACACTGACTGACTCACTGAACACTACAGCACATTAACACAGACTGACTGGACAGTACAGCACATTAACACTGACTGACTGGGCACTACAGCACATTAACACTGACTGACTGGACACTACAGCACATTGACACTGACTGACTGACTGGACACTACAGTACATTAACACTGACTGACTGAACACTACAGCACATTAACACTGACTGACTGGGCACTACAGCACATTAACACTGACTGACTGGACACTACAGCATATTAACACTGACTGACTCACTGAACACTACAGCACATTAACACAGACTGACTGGACAGTACAGCACATTAACACTGACTGACTGGACACTACAGCACATTAACACTGACTGACTGACTGGACACTACAGTACATTAACACTGACTGACTGAACACTACAGCACATTAACACTGACTGACTGGACACTACAGCACATTAATACTGATTGGATTCTACAGCATATTAACACTGACTGACTGAACACTACAGTACATTAACACTGACTGACTGGACACTACAGCATATTAACACTGACTGACTGACTGGACACTACAGCACATTAACACTGACTGACTGGACACTACAGTACATTAACACTGACTGGACACTACAGCACAATAACACTGACTGACTGGACACTACAGCATATTAACACTGACTGACTGAACACTACAGCATATTAACACTGACTGACTGACTGGACACTACAGCACATTAACACTGACTGACTGACTGGACACTACAGCACATTTTCACTGACTGACTGGACACTACAGCACATTAACACTGACTGACTGACTGGACACTACAGTACATTAACACTGACTGACTGGACACTACAGCACATTAACACTGACTGACTGACTGGACACTACAGTACATTAACACTGACTGACTGGACACTACAGCACATTAACACTGACTGACTGGGCACTACAGCACATTAACACTGACTGACTGGACACTACAGCACATTAACACTGACTGACTCACTGAACACTACAGCACATTAACACAGACTGACTGGACAGTACAGCACATTGACACTGACTGACTGACTGGACACTACAGTACATTAACACTGACTGACTGAACACTACAGCACATTAACACTGACTGACTGGACACTACAGCACATTAATACTGATTGGATTCTACAGCATATTAACACTGACTGACTGAACACTACAGTACATTAACACTGACTGACTGGACACTACAGTACATTAACACTGACTGACTGGACACTACAGCACATTAACACAGACTGACTGGACAGTACAGCACATTAACACTGACTGACTGGACACTACAGCACATTGACACTGACTGACTGACTGGACACTACAGTACATTAACACTGACTGACTGAACACTACAGCACATTAACACTGACTGACTGGACACTACAGCACATTAATACTGATTGGATTCTACAGCATATTAACACTGACTGACTGAACACTACAGTACATTATCACTGACTGACTAGACACTACAGCACATTAACAATGACTGACTGGACATTATAGTACATTAACACTGACTGACTGGACACTACAGCATATTAACACTGACTGACTGAACACTACAGCACATTAACACTGACTGACTGACTGGACACTACAGCATATTAACACTGACTGACTGACTGGACACTACAGTACATTAAAACTGACTGACTGGACACTACAGTACATTAACACTGACTGGACACTACAGCACAATAACACTGACTGACTGGACACTACAGCACATTAACACTGACTGACTGGACACTACAGCACACTAACACTGACTGACTGGACACTACAGCACATCAACACTGACTGACTGACTGGACACTACAGCACATTAACACTGACTGACTGGACACTACAGTACATTAACACTGACTGACTGGACACTACAGTACATTAACACTGACTGACTGACTGACTGGACACTACAGCACATTAACACTGACTGACTGGACACTACAGTACATTAACACTGACTGACTGACTGACTGGACACTACAGCACATTAACACTGACTGACTGGGCACTACAGCACATTAACACTGACTGACTGGACACTACAGCACATTAACACTGACTGACTCACTGAACACTACAGCACATTAACACAGACTGACTGGACAGTACAGCACATTAACACTGACTGACTGGACACTACAGCACATTAACACTGACTGACTGACTGGACACTACAGTACATTAACACTGACTGACTGAACACTACAGCACATTAACACTGACTGACTGGACACTACAGCACATTAACACTGACTGACTGGACACTACAGTACATTAACACTGACTGACTGGACACTACAGCACATTAATACTGATTGGATTCTACAGCATATTAACACTGACTGACTGAACACTACAGTACATTAACACTGACTGACTGGACACTACAGCATATTAACACTGACTGACTGACTGGACACTACAGCACATTAACACTGACTGACTGGACACTACAGTACATTAACACTGACTGGACACTACAGCACAATAACACTGACTGACTGGACACTACAGCACATTAACACTGACTGACTGGACACTACAGCATATTAACACTGACTGACTGAACACTACAGCATATTAACACTGACTGACTGACTGGACACTACAGCACATTAACACTGACTGACTGACTGGACACTACAGCACATTAACACAGACTGACTGGACACTACAGCACATTAACACTGACTGACTGACTGGACACTACAGTACATTAACACTGACTGACTGGACACTACAGCACATTAACACTGACTGACTGACTGGACACTACAGCACATTAACACTGACTGACTGGACACTACAGCACATTAACACTGACTGACTGACTGGACACTACAGTACATTAACACTGACTGACTGGACACTACAGCACATTAACACTGACTGACTGACTGGACACTACAGCACATTAACACTGACTGACTGGACACTACAGCACATTAACACTGACTGACTGACTGGACACTACAGTACATTAACACTGACTGACTGGACACTACAGCACATTAACACTGACTGACTGGACACTACAGCACATTAACACTGACTGACTGACTGGACACTACAGTACATTAACACTGACTGACTGGACACTACAGCGCATTAACACTGACTGACTGGACACTACAGCACATTAACACTGACTGACTGACTGGACACTACAGCACATTAACACTGACTGACTGACTGGACACTACAGTACATTAACACTGACTGACTGGACACTATAGCACATTAACACTGACTGACTGGACACTACAGCACATTAACACTGACTGACTGGACACTACAGCACATTAACACTGACTGACTGACTGGACACTACAGCACATTAACACTGACTGACTGACTGGACACTACAGCACATTAACACTGACTGACTGACTGGACACTACAGTACATTAACACTGACTGACTGGACACTACAGCACATTAACACTGACTGACTGACTGGACACTACAGTACATTAACACTGACTGACTGGACACTACAGCACAGTAACACTGTACTCTACTGTTACTACAGCCCCCCCCCTTTAACAACTTTAACTTTTCTACTGCACTGTACTTTATTGTATTCTTCTGCAGTACAATGTGCTGTTTTGTTGTGTGTTATTGTCAGTTGTATTGTGTGTTGTTGACATTTAGTTCATATGGACAGGCAGATCCATCTGAGAGGGAGGAATGGGGGACATGATACATGTGGGCAAATGTATAGAGAGAAAACAAGACTGAGATTGAAAGACCGACAGAGAGAGACTGATAGTGAGAGGATTAAAGAAGGGAAGGAAGTCAGAGGTGAATTTGCAGAAAAGAGGTGCTGACAGAGAGGAGGGGAGAGAGGCAGGGACAGAGAGGGAGAGAGAGACAGTGGGACAGATAGATTGAAAGAAAGAGAGCAAGGGACAGATAGAGAGAGAGAGAGAGAGAGAGAGAGAGAGAGAGAGAGAGAGAGAGAGAGAGGTAAACATTCAGGTATATTTTATAGTATAGGTAAAGACAGTGTTTAAGATCTTGATCCAGACTGATACACCGACACTGACACACACACACACACACACAACCACTCACACACAGACAGACTGACACACTCATACTGACACATTGGCACTGACACACACAAACACACACATACACTCACTCACTCAGTCAAACACATGGCATGTACATACAATCGCACACACTCACACACACAGACACACACATGCACACACACACACACACACACACACAGATATACAGTATAAAACGTCCAGTTTCCGATGAGCAGAGCAGCGTCTACTACTAGTCTATAGACTTTGAGAGAGTGAGAGAGGGAACGAGAGACAGACAGAGAGACACAGAGACAGAGACAGAGAGACACAGAGACAGAGAGAGAGAGAGAGAGAGAGAGAGAGAGAGAGAGAGAGAGAGCGCATTGGTGAACACGGGAATAACCCTTCGCGTTGGTATAGGAAGAGAATAGGAAGACAGACTCACACGGAGAAGGACAGACAGATATTGCGTAACTGTCACGGCAACACGACACTGACTACAGCGTAGAGCTGACACGAAGAAAAATATCGTGACAGATAGACTGACAGACTGACAGACTGATATAGACTAGTATTGTGCATCTCTCTCTTTTTGCAAACATATGTAAAAAAAGAATCAAGCGAATCCCACTGCACCAAGATAGACCCGGCTGGATCAGTCCATAGAAACCTACATCTATACAACACAGCCATACCCCCCCCACACACACAGATACATACATACATACATACATACATACGGACTAGCACAGCACATACGTTAATTATCGTTTATAATGAGAGAGAAGGGGGGGAATGACTGACCGACTACTGCCGAGAGACAGTGGCTGCAGCTAATATCGGAATACTGCAGGTGATTAATAATGCTGATAACAGCTATAATACAATTAATAATATTAATAATAATCATCGTAACTGTTACCTTGATCAACGAGCTCAGCAGCCTTTACAGGAGAGCGATGCAGCGACGTTTTCGGCGTGTGTAGCGAATCTCTCTCTCTCTCTCTCTCTCTCTCTCTCTCTCTCTCTCTCTCTCTCTCGCTCGCTCGCTCTCTCTCTCTCTGTCTCTCTCTCTTTCTGTGTGTGTGTGCTCCCCCTCTCCCTCCCTCCCTTCTCCTCTCCTCTCTCTCCCTGTATGTATGTGCGTATCAACCTCCCCCCCACTCTCTCCTTCTGTACCTAGTCTCACCAGCAATGCGGCTAAACGTCGAAGGTGTAAAAGAGAGAGAAGGAGAGGGAGGAGGAGAGAGAGAGAGGGAGGAGGAGGAGGGAGAGAAAGACTAACGTTACTGTGCTCTGTTGCGAAGCATTGACAACCAGATACTATACTGCATATGTATGGTAATAGACGGCCTGCGAGGAGAGTGCCGTTTAAAACTGTGGGGTCGGTCTGATACACAAACGGAGGCTGGGATGGAGGAAGAGAGGGAGGGAGAGGCAGAGAGGGAGGGAATCGGAGATACAGGAAGAGAGGGAGGGAAAGAGGGAGATGTACAGAGGGAGAGAGGTAGAGAGCGAGGGGATGAGAGATACTGAGGGAGAGGGAGAGAGAGAGGGAATGAGAGATACTGAAAGAGGGAGTGAAAGGGAGAGGTAGAGAGGGAGGGAATGGGAGATATTGAAAGATGGAGGGAGAGGTAGAGAGGGCGAAGGCAGGGAGGAAGAGAGGGAGAGAGAGGGAAAGTAAGAGAGGGAGATGGAGAGAGGGGAAGAAAGAGAGAGACAGACAGACAGGGAAAGAGAGAGGGAGAGAGAACACACTGTTACAGCTGTTGTCATACCAATACAGCTGTTGAATCTGAATTGGAGAACATGTTATTAATTGTCAGTTGCCCAATACACACTGTGCCCAATACACACTGTGTCCAGGATACGCTGTACCCAACATATACTGTGCCCAGGACACACTGTACCCAATATGCATTGTGCCCAATATATACTGTACCCAGCACACACTGTGCCCACACTGTGCCCAATGCGCACTGTACCCAAAACATACTGTATCCAATACATACTGTATCCAGTATGCACTGTACCCAATACACATTGTGTCCAATACACACTTTACCCAATACGCACTGTACCCACACTGTGCCCAATACATACTGTGCCAAGTAAACAATGTATCCAATACACATTGTGACCAATACACAATGTACCCAGTACACACTGTACCCAATACGAAATGTGCCCAATACATACTGTACCCAATACGCACTGTACCCAACACACACTGTACCCAATACATACTGTACCCAATACACATTGTGTCCAATACACACTTTACCCAATACGCACTGTACCCACACTGTGCCCAATACATACTGTGCCAAGTAAACAATGTATCCAATACACATTGTGACCAATACACAATGTACCCAGTACACACTGTACCCAATACGAAATGTGCCCAATACATACTGTACCCAATACGCACTGTACCCAACACACACTGTACCCAATACATACTGTACCCAATACACATTGTGTCCAATACATACTTTACCCAATACGCACTATACCCACACTGTGCCCAGTAGACACTGTAACTGATACACACTATGCCCAATACACAATGTGCACAATACACACTGTACCCAACACGCACTGTACCCACACTGTTCACAATACACACTGTGCACAACACACACTGTACCCAATACATACTGTACCCAATACACATTGTGTCCAATACATACTTTACCCAATACGCACTGTACCCACACTGTGCCCAGTAGACACTGTAACTAATACACACTATGCCCAATACACAATGTGCACAATACACACTGTACCCAACACGCACTGTACCCACACTGTTCACAATACACACTGTGCACAACACGCACTGTACCCACACTTCACAATACACACTGTGCTCAACACGCACTGTACCCACACTGTACCCAATACGCACTGTGCCCCATGCAGCTGGTATATGGTACTGTGTCTCTATGGTCATTGTGCTGTAGTGTCACATGTTCCGTCCCTCGGTCATGTGACAGTGTGTGTGAGTGGCTCCGCTCGGGGGGGCAGTGCTGTCCAGTGCAGCTCTCTGCTCGTGTCTCAGCAGTGTGTCTGTCTGTCCGGACACCGATTCAGCCCCAGACAGACAACTGGACACACTGCAGCTGAGTGGACTGAGGGCTAGAGAGAGGGAGAGGGAAAGAGAGGGAGAGAGAGAGGGAGAAAGAGGGAGAGGGGGAGAGGGAGAAGGGGAGGGAGAGGGAGAGGAAGAGAGATACTGTTGAGCTACAACTACTGCTGCTGATGCTGTTAATAATAATGAGAATAATAGCAACAACAATGACAACTAGAACAATTATAATAATTATAATCATAATAATGATGATTATGATTATGATTATTATATTCAGATCTATTAACTCAAAAATAATAAGACAGTCCGACTGTCATTCTCCTGGCCCACTCTCTCTTTCTCTCCCCCTCCCCCCATCCCTGCATCTTCTCCTTGCACTTTTCTCTCATCCTCCCTCTTGGGCACAGTATCTCTCTCTCTCTCTCCCCCTCTCCCTCTCTTTCTCTCCCTCTTCTCTTACTTTCTGTCTGTATGTCTATTTATAGCCAGATAGTGTATTTCTGGTAGTTACAATAATAGGCTACAGTAGAAAACAGCCTATAGATAGAAAGAGAGAGAGGGAGAGAGAGAGAGAGAGAGAGAGAGAGAGAGAGAGAGAGAGAGAGAGGGAGAGAGTTTTCCGAATAGGTTTACACTATCACGTGCACAGACCCATGCAACATATACATTCAGACATGACAGAGAAAGAGAGATATGCAGGGTTATGAATAAAATGGCAGAAGAATCTATAGCAGACAAATAATAATATTTTGATAATTATTAACTACACCTATTCATTCCTCAAAGTTAAGTGGAATTTAATAATACAATTGTAATTGTTTTTCAATATATTTAAATCAATAATAATAATAATAATAATAATAATAATAATAATAATAATAATAATAATAATAGTAGTAGTAGTAGTAGTAGTAGTAGTAGTAGTAGAAAGATAATGTCACTCATGTTGTTATTCTTATTCTTATTATTATTCAGTCCTAAAATTATAACACAGTTGACAGAGTCCAGAGATCACAATAATCAATGCACAATATTTACACAATATGCACACAGCACATGTTGAAAGAAAAAAAGACACCCTCTCTCACAACCACTCACACTCACACACACACACACACACACAAACACATGCACACACACACGCGCACACACACACACACACACACACACGCACACACATTTAAATACACACACGCACACATGCATACGTTCACACACAGACACACACAGACACACACACACACTCACGCACACACACATATACACATACTCACACACACAAACACACGCACACACACGCACACGTTCACGCACACACACATTCACACACAGACACACACATGCACATACAGACACACACACACACACACACATACATTACTATATTAAATTTTTTGGAAAATCCAGTTTCCCATCATGCCTTGCTTGACACAGTCCGTGCAGTTGCCATGGCAACCACAACATGGAAGAAATTCTCGCAGAAACGATCTACTCAAATCAAGAAAGAGAGAGAGAGTCAGTGTTACAGTTTTGAGAAACAATGACCGGGTGAAACACCTACGGGTTGAGTATGTTCAGGTACAACACTATGTACTGTAAGACTACCGTTACTGTTTGATGCACATGCTCTTTGCTGTAACAGTAACCTCTTGTAATTGAAAATATCTGCTGTAAGCACAATATTTTTTAGAGGGTGATGGAGCTCGTTGCTGCCGTGATCCCTCACAAGTTCATCTTTGTTGATGAAGCTGGCTTCAACCTGGCCAAATACCGACGCCATGGGGGCAATCTCATCAGCACATGAGCAACAGTCCTGGTGCCTGGACAACGTCTGCAGATATATCGGAAGATGGGGTGGTAGGACGTAGGCCCCTTCTTGGGTCCTGTAATGCTGCACACCTCTTTGAGATCCTTGATACCATTGAGCCGGTGTGTCAAGGTGAAGAGGGCACCTATGTCACTGTATGGGACAATGTTAGGTTCCACCATGCAGAGGTGGTTCAGGAATGGTTTCGTGCCAATCCCCGATTCCTGACCCTGTACCTGCCCCCATACTCTCCTTTCCTCAACCCTACTGAGGAATTATTTTCAGCATGGAGGTGGAAGGTCTATGACCGCCATCCCCATGAGCTTGTTTGAGCTCCTTCAGGGCATGGATGAGGCTTGTGATGACATCACTGCTGACCAATGTCAGGCTTGGATTCGCCATCCCAGAAGATCTTTCCCGCGGTGCATGAGCAATGGAGATATTCATTGTGATGTGGACAAGAAAATTAGTGGTTGAATCAATGATCTTGTGGTGAAAGATGTTTACAAACCAAGTGAAAGCACAGTCAGTTGTTGTGAATGTAAGACTTGCTGTTTTACAAGTGTGATAAGCTTGGAGTTTTGTACTTGGAGTTTTCACCACATACTTATGACAATAGTACCAAAGCGTTTACATTTTGTTTTAATGTACTGTAATGTCCAGTCAGTCAGTGTTACAGTTCTTCTTTGCTAAGTCAATGAGAATTAATCTGTGGTGCACATGATCAACACCATAACCTAGAAAAGAAGAACAGTATACATTTCTGCAAAACAGTAAATACAACTCTCTACACAAGACACAAAAATCAATTGGGTAGGTCTTGTCAAACAAAATGAGATAATCTGTCCACAGTGAATAACACCCCCCCCCACATGTGTGAATCTCTACTGCACATGTGCAGATCCTCATTGCTCAATTGTTCAATCAGCAATCAGTCCATAATCACATATAACAGTGAGATGGTGTTGGCATGAAGTGGAGCAAGAAGACAAAGACAAAAGAGAGAAGGGAGCACAGCCACGAGCCCATAGAGGAGAGGGGTGCGTGTGTGCGGTGGCACAGCAGCTCAGAGGGGAGACAGAACACATGTTTCCAGTGACATGTGTGCCACTAGTGTTGACCATGTGATAGACATAGCCTTTCACTGTGAGGGGCTGGGCAGAGGTGCAGCCCACTCTGAACAAGTCAACTGTGGCATCAATAATTAGAGCATTCAGGAATGGGAATAGGGACAGTTGTAATATAGGGCACTTTTTCGGAAGGGGGGGCTGCGGGGGATTTGACCTTTGACCTGAACTTGAGTTGAACTCAGGGGGGTTCCTAGGGGGGTTAACAGGGATTTGACCTTTTGACCTTGAACTTGATTTGAACTCGGGGGGGGGGGGCCTTCCTAGGGGCTGGGGGTGCTTGTCACTGAATAATTACCATATTGATGGGTTCCGAAGGAATGTGCAGGGTGGTGGGGGTCTTCAACTGTTTTTCAAACCCTCCACAAGATTTGTCTTTAAGCCAGACTGATTCTTTAGTAAAATAGCTATTTTTCTCTATACGTGTGAAGCTCCAAAAGAGCGCTATGTATACCCTTCAGATTCTTTAGAAAACATAGATATTTTTCCCTACGCGAGTGAAGCTCCAAAAGAGCTCTATTAAAGCCCTGCCGATTCTTTAGTAACAGAGATACTTCTACTTAAGCGAGATCCGCGAGGCTGTCTCTTCAACAGGGCCAAAGCTGTTACCTCTTTCAAATGGACAAGGGTTATGTCGGTCTGGAGCTTTTTGAGCTAGTGGGGGTGGCGAGGAGATGTCTACGTCTTTAGTAACCTCGGATCGGTAAAGAATTAGTATATTTGGGGGCGGGGTTGACAGGGCACGGAAGAAATAGCCTATCAGGTTAGAGTTTGGTTTGAAGAATTTAAATATGTGGGGGCGGAGCTAACAGGGCACTGAAGACAGGTGGGCTCTGTTTACATTTGAGGCGATGGGCCCCCCTAACCCCCGGATAATGGATTGTGGCGAGAGATAGCGATCTGTAGAAGCGGTGGGGGCTGAGAGACACAAGATGGACTGAACTTTAATAAAATCCTGAATATGAGCAAAATTAAAAGAAATGTAATAAGGAAAATGTAAATTAAAACTTTCAGTAATCAGCATAATCTCAGTAAATACTACACCTACCCAAGACCAATATTTTCTTGCATTTCAGAATATATATCAAACGTATTATTTAAAGAACAGATACAATGTAAAGATTGAATAAGTACAATTATGAAGTTTTAAAGGTGTGTGTGTGTCTGTGTGTGTGTGTGTGTGTGTGTTCACAACAGCGTGCAATGTAAATGAAATGTAACGTTACTAAGTTAAGAAATCCTTAGAAGAACCATAGAATATATATGTAGAAACTGAAATTTCAATACAACTCAATAAAAGCAGCATTTGTAATAATATTAGTAACAAAACATCAAATTATTTTAAATAAATATCTAATGTAATCCATTCATGCAATAAGATTAAGTAAATACACAATATGTGTGTATGTATATTTATATAATTTACACATTACAAAAGTTTGGGGGTGCAGTCTGAAGACCTATATGGTCTTGGTTGTATTGACAGTAAGACATTTGAACAGACTTCAGTACTAGTTACATTCTTACAGACATAAAGAGCGAAAACACAATTTTAATAACGACACTAAGTAAACTTAACACTTACTTAACTTAATAAATACAGTATATAACCGACATTTGAGCACAGCTCTCTTTGCTAGTTAGATAACTCTCCACGGTCAAACAGAAGCCTTATAGTAGTAACCTTCTTACAGAAATAAAGAATGCACCCCATGATGTTAAGAAAAAAATAACTTTAAAAATACTAAAGTAACTTTAGACATATTACATATGTATCATTCATTAAGTATGTGTCTATTAAAACAGTAGATTTATACTTTTTCTAGAAAAATAATCTCCAGTCTCAGCATCTCAGGGGTGAGACCGACCCAGCAGCACATAAACAGAATAAAGACAGAGGCCAGAGGGAGCAGCAACCTTAGAGACCACAGCGAGAGACAAGCGCAGGGAGACACAGTCACACTAGAGTCACACCGGATCATGCGTGAATCCAGCAGGTCTGTAGTGAGATAGGGTTAACACAAACCAATCAGGCACAGAAAAAGAGAGATTGGCTAGAAATAGAGAAAACCGATAAAAAATAAATAGAAAATACATAAATAAATAAATAAATAAATAACCATAATAACAGGGTGAGTTATAAAGACCAAACTGACACAGTTGAATATTTGAACGTTTTATTAAGAATTTGCTTCACCGAAACAGTTCACACAGTGATCCCACTGATGCCCTGACAGGATCACACTGCAGTGCAGGGGCTTCACAAGCAGCACGTCCTGCTCTCAGCACCGCGGGGGGGTTTGCAGGAGCGGCAACAACACAAAACAGACCCCCTAATGACTGAGAATTTATCACCAGAAAACCTGTACAAATCCAGCGGTCACGCATTTCTACCCTGTCTGAGTAACATCTCTAAATTATATTCTGTATAAATTCTATGAAGTTCTTATCTGGATGTCTGACTTTAAGTCTTCCTTTTTATGGTTTTAAATCATTTTGGCAATTAAGTGACTCTTAATGCAAGTAATGCAAGTGTGAGAAACACTTCTGATTTTAATAAAGAGTTCAAAATGTCTTTATTAATCATGCACAGTAAACAGAAACAGGGCTGATATTGTACAGATATGTGAGACACCAGATGTATTTCACTAGTTTTGCAAACTGCTTTATGAGACTCATTGTCTGTATCTAAGTAATGTACAATTGTGTTCAAACATGCACAGTGTACTGAAATACATGACATACTGATGTGATAGATTTGACTATTTTGCTACAAATGTTGAAATTTGGGGAAGGCTTTATTATTATTATTATTATTATTATTATTATTATTATTATTATTATTATTATCATTAATATTATTATTATTATTTCTTGGCAGACGCCCTTATCCAGGGCAACTTACAACATCAGTGCAATATAAAATGTATTTTCTATATCCAAGTCAATTCTGGTTGTAACAAAGCACACATAGCAAACAGAAATAGTCTATATGTTATATTCAAAATACTTTGTGGGCTTATTGCATATATCGATTTTATTATTTTTATTACACATAGGGCTCCTCAAGAGGAGTTTAAGTGGCTCTAGTAGTCTAGATGGCGGCATCATTTACTATTTTGACAGCCGGAAATCGCGCCCTCCTACGCACCATATACCGGAAGTCCCTTGTCAGCCATCTTGGATGGCAGCCATTTGTAAGGTCATAGGCCATCTGCTAAGATGGTAGCCATCTTGCTAGGGTGACATCCATCATGGTGAGGGTCCGAGGGTACCTCACCCTGCTGGTTTGAAGGTGTAATGTTTAATAGCATAAACTGCTATATACTTATAACGTATATACTTCTAAGGTTATATTGTTTTATGATACTGTTTTAGTAAATTAAAAAATAAGAAAAGTAAAAGATTTATATATATATATATATATATATATATATATATATATATACTCACCTAAAGGATTATTAGGAACACCATACTAATACTGTGTTTGACCCCCTTTCGCCTTCAGAACTGCCTTAATTCTACGTGGCATTGATTCAACAAGGTGCTGAAAGCATTCTTTAGAAATGTTGGCCCATATTGATAGGATAGCATCTTGCAGTTGATGGAGATTTGTGGGATGCACATCCAGGGCACGAAGCTCCCGTTCCACCACATCCCAAAGATGCTCTATTGGGTTGAGATCTGGTGACTGTGGGGGCCAGTTTAGTACAGTGAACTCATTGTCATGTTCAAGAAACCAATTTGAAATGATTCGACCTTTGTGACATGGTGCATTATCCTGCGGGAAGTAGCCATCAGAGGATGGGTACATGGTGGTCATAAAGGGATGGACATGGTCAGAAACAATGCTCAGGTAGGCCGTGGCATTTAAACGATGCCCAATTGGCACTAAGGGGCCTAAAGTGTGCCAAGAAAACATCCCCCACACCATTACACCACCACCACCAGCCTGCACAGTGGTAACAAGGCATGATGGATCCATGTTCTCATTCTGTTTACGCCAAATTCTGACTCTACCATCTGAATGTCTCAACAGAAATCGAGACTCATCAGACCAGGCAACATTTTTCCAGTCTTCAACTGTCCAATTTTGGTGAGCTTGTGCAAATTGTAGCCTCTTTTTCCTATTTGTAGTGGAGATGAGTGGTACCCGGTGGGGTCTTCTGCTGTTGTAGCCCATCCGCCTCAAGGTTGTACGTGTTGTGGCTTCACAAATGCTTTGCTGCATACCTCGGTTGTAACGAGTGGTTATTTCAGTCAAAGTTGCTCTTCTATCAGCTTGAATCAGTCGGCCCATTCTCCTCTGACCTCTAGCATCAACAAGGCATTTTCGCCCACAGGACTGCCGCATACTGGATGTTTTTCCCTTTTCACACCATTCTTTGTAAACCCTAGAAATGGTTGTGCGTGAAAATCCCAGTAACTGAGCAGATTGTGAAATACTCAGACCGGCCCGTCTGGCACCAACAACCATGCCACGCTCAAAATTGCTTAAATCACCTTTCTTTCCCATTCAGACATTCAGTTTGGAGTTCAGGAGATTGTCTTGACCAGTACCACACCCCTAAATGCACTGAAGCAACTACCATGTGATTGGTTGGTTAGATAATTGCATTAATGAGAAATTGAACAGGTGTTCCTAATAATCCTTTAGGTGAGTGTATATATTAGGTTATATTGCATACATTTGAAAAAAATAAAAGTTGTAAATACACATATGTATTTTATTTTAGATTATAATGTTTGATTATACTGTTTTAGTAAATTATAAAATAAGAAAAATAAACATTGTATATATATTTAAGGTTATATTGTTTTATGATACTGTTTTTGTAAATTAAAAAATAAGTTTTAAATACGTATATACTTCTAAGGTTATATTGTTTTATGAAACTGTTTTAGTAAATTAAAAAATAAGACAAGTTTTAAATAGATATATATTAGGTTATATTGCATACATTTGAAAAAAATAAAAGTTGTAAATACACATATGTATTTTATTTTAGATTATAATGTTTGATTATACTGTTTTAGTAAATTATAAAATAAGAAAAATAAACATTGTATATATATTTAAGGTTATATTGTTTTATGATACTGTTTTTGTAAATTAAAAAATAAGTTTTAAATACGTATATACTTCTAAGGTTATATTGTTTTATGAAACTGTTTTAGTAAATTAAAAAATAAGACAAGTTTTAAATAGATATATATTAGGTTATATTGTTTTATGATACTGTTTTAGTAAATAAAAAGAGAATAAGAGAATATTTTTTATATATTTTATTTTAGGTTATAATGTTTAATGATTTGTTTTAGTAAATTAAAAAATAAGAAAAGTAAAAGATTTATATATATATATATATATATATATATATATATATATATATATATATATATATATATATATATTAGGTTATATTGTATACATTTGAGAAAAATAAAAGTTGTAAATACACATATGTATTTTATTTTAGATTATAATGTTTGATTATACTGTTTTAGTAAATTAAAAAATAAGAAAAATAAACATTTTATATATATTTAAGGTTATATTGTTTTATGATACTGTTTTAGTAAATTAAAAAAGAAAAATGAATATTTACCCAGAGTGGGAATTGAACCCACATGGACATATGTCCATGTGTTTTTAGTTTATATGTTTTATGATTAGGCTTAGGATGATACTGTGTTGGCAAAATAAAAAGGTAAGAAAAAATTAATTAAGAAATGTATAGACTTACATATATTGCATGTCATTACATACATATTTAAGCAAACACAGATAAACACACATGCCTATATCTCTTTAGTTTATATTTATCAGTAGACACTAAAGTCAAATACACCACTTTTCTTAGAGAACAAAAGTGAAATGTATAGAATTATATCTGTACATTTTGACCAGCCCTGTACTTTGTTACATTATGTTATATTTGTTACATTAGTGAATGCTCAAACATAGCCTTAACATGTATCATATTTAAGAATATACTGCATTTAATTTCATTACACATACATATATATATATATATATATATATGCAAACACACACACCCACACACACACATATAATACAAATATTTTGTTTTATTTATCAATAGACACTAAAGACTAGTGAAGCACAGAGAGACACAGTGAAGCACTATTTGTGAGTACTCATATGTATAAAATTATATATATATATATGTATATATATATATATATATATATATATATATATATATATATATCATTTGTTTGTGCTCAAATGTATAGAATTAATAAAATACACAAACACACACACACACAATGGTGACTTTTATTGTGACAAACAAGCATTTTACAACATGGAACATAGTCAGAAGTAGAAAAAGATACTCCACAAAATGTTGTACAGATACTTGTAATTAATTTCTGGTTCACAACACCAACATTGGACAGAAAGAAACACTGACCTGTACGGAGTAATGTCATTCCATAACATTTCCAGCCTATTCCATATGTATTCTATTAAGTCTTTCACTGTTGGCTCCTTTTTCAAAGTTATACCTGATTCTGGCAACAAAGTATATCAGGTATCAATTGTAAATAAAGTGAGAAACACTTAAGTTTCTATTCCTTTAGAAATACCTTATTTTTCAAACCTACAAATACATGGTGACAACTGCAACCATGAAACACATACAAAACACAGAAATAGGGACCACAAAGCAAGGATATAATAAGCACAGATGGTATTTACTGCAAATTTTAAGTTTTGTAAAATTATTTATATAACTTCTAGGAGTAATCTACATAGTGAATATACAATCAGTCTTCAGGAAACACACACAGCAGACTGAAATAAGCACAATGTCATATTTAGACGACCCAAAACTGCATTCTACTAAACCCTGAAACTCTGAAAAATCACTACAAACTCTATGTTTTGTAAAATGGCTTATTTCACAGACACAGAACCAAATAGGCTCACCCTCAACATAGTACAAAGTATGATGTAAACGTACAGGTTTACCAGTAGCACAGGGGTATTATTAATCTATTCATGCAACTTTTAGACACTTGTCTAATACAGAGCCAACAACGGCATTGAGAGCGGGTAGCAGGGCTTAGACAATGCTGTGCGCTGGGATTTAAAATGACTCTGTAGGCCAGGGCTTCAAAACCTTACCCCATTTTAACATTGTCCAATTAGCCTCCAACCCCTAAAATGCTAAGACATGTTTTTTGTATCATATGTATTACTGTTGTATTACTATGTACATTAATGTAGTTTATACTTTTTATTTAATTTGACATAATTATCATATTTTTAAGTACAAATTAATAAATACAAATAACAAATACTATATAATAATAGTAACAAAAATGCAAAAAGGTATTAAGCAATCATATTTTTACTTACAAAATAATATATATAAAATAACAGTATACTAATTGAATAATAATAATAATAATAATAATAATAATAATAATAATAATAATAATTTTAAAACATATTAAACAAAACTCACCCTGACTTTGTCACAACCGCAGGATGGGGAACCTCTGCTGTCGACCCTCATCCACTCTGTCAACAGTTTGTAGGTGACTTGTAACACAAGGGCAGAAGCATGAAAACTCAGTCTTGGTGGGGTGTTTCTGTCCAGTGGTCTGACCTGATACAACTTTCTACTACATTTCATATTCTATTAAAATAGAACACATGAGTAGTTCATAAAAAAGTGTTAAATCTGCTCCTCTTATGAGTGTCTCTACAGCCCCGCATTGCTCCCTTGCATTGCAGAGCATGACACGTGCTCTTCACATTGAAATTCACATTCATGTTGATGTAGGACTCGTCAACACAAAACTGTACAAAAATACATTAAATACGTAAACAATACAAACATTAAGAAAAGAATCCACTTTCAATCTGACATTTCACAGTATATACATTAAATCAATTTGAATTACCTCATGGCTTTCCTCAGGCTCGGAGCCAGGCCCGTCTTGCCATCAGCGTCAGAAGCTGAGCGCTCTGTGTAAGAGTCAGAGTATCGTTCAGCTGTGAGCGGTGGAGAGGGGAAAGGGAGATGCAGAGCAGGCAGGGTGTCTGTGAGACGGGTCTCTGTCCTGCTTGTCCTGCAGAGCCTCTCTTATCTGAAATGGCACTGGACACACCCAAAGCAGCAACGCCCCCCCAGACAGCAGCTCCTTAAGAGAGGACACTGTCAAATCTAACATTCAGTAAAAAGCCACTGTTTTGACCATTTTCAGTTGAATTAATCCTCAGCATCAAATGCATTGAGACCGTACACAGCTTCCAGATGACTTGTACTTTAAGATATGTTATATATTTAGGCTACCCTGTTATTGCTTGAATACAGTGTTATTTCATGAGAGCAGTAAGAAAAAGGGGGAACAAGGATATATAATTTAATTAATCATTTTAAGCACTCTTGCTATTAGAAATAACTAAGATGAAGGCCTAAACTGGCTATCTACTGTTTAAAAAGAGAAATGTTTTTCTGTGAGTGTGCTAAAGAATTGAACTTCTCATTTCTGTCATTACAGTGAAATAACTGGAATACGTAGTATATACCTAACAGTTGCTTAGATTTAAATGCTTTTCTTTATGAAATGTAAGATGAGTGCTCAGAACAATTAGACATCTATATTTCTACCCGGGCTTGATTATGTTGACAGTTTATGACTGTGCTTTGCCATTAATCCAGATTTCACCTTGTTCTCTATGGGTTGGTTTCAGAGCATGATTAGCACTAGTTTAAGTACATTACTCAGAATGTGGCATTCACCATGGTGGTATTTTGGTATACAAAATGATTTAGGCTGAAGGACAATAAACCATTGGTATACACTCACCTAAAGGATTATTAGGAACACCTGTTCAATTTCTTATTAATGCAATTATCTAACCAACCAATCACATGGCAGTTGCTTCAATGCATTTAGGGGTGTGGTCCTGGTCAAGACAATCTCCTGAACTCCAAACTGAATGTCTGAATGGGAAAGAAAGGTGATTTAAGCAATTTTGAGCGTGGCATGGTTGTTGGTGCCAGACGGGCCGGTCTGAGTATTTCACAATCTGCTCAGTTACTGGGATTTTCACGCACAACCATTTCTAGGGTTTACAAAGAATGGTGTGAAAAGGGAAAAACATCCAGTATGCGGCAGTCCTGTGGGCGAAAATGCCTTGTTGATGCTAGAGGTCAGAGGAGAATGGGCCGACTGATTCAAGCTGATAGAAGAGCAACTTTGACTGAAATAACCACTCGTTACAACCGAGGTATGCAGCAAAGCATTTGTGAAGCCACAACACGTACAACCTTGAGGCGGATGGGCTACTACAGCAGAAGACCCCACCGGGTACCACTCATCTCCACTACAAATAGGAAAAAGAGGCTACAATTTGCACAAGCTCACCAAAATTGGACAGTTGAAGACTGGAAAAATGTTGCCTGGTCTGATGAGTCTCGATTTCTGTTGAGACATTCAGATGGTAGAGTCAGAATTTGGCGTAAACAGAATGAGAACATGGATCCATCATGCCTTGTTACCACTGTGCAAGCTGGTGGTGGTGGTGTAATGGTGTGGGGGATGTTTTCTTGGCACACTTTAGGCCCCTTAGTGCCAATTGGGCATCGTTTAAATGCCACGGCCTACCTGAGCATTGTTTCTGACCATGTCCATCCCTTTATGACCACCATGTACCCATCCTCTGATGGCTACTTCCCGCAGGATAATGCACCATGTCACAAAGGTCGAATCATTTCAAATTGGTTTCTTGAACATGACAATGAGTTCACTGTACTAAACTGGCCCCCACAGTCACCAGATCTCAACCCAATAGAGCATCTTTGGGATGTGGTGGAACGGGAGCTTCGTGCCCTGGATGTGCATCCCACAAATCTCCATCAACCGCAAGATGCTATCCTATCAATATGGGCCAACATTTCTAAAGAATGCTTTCAGCACCTTGTTGAATCAATGCCACGTAGAATTAAGGCAGTTCTGAAGGCGAAAGGGGGTCAAACACAGTATTAGTATGGTGTTCCTAATAATCCTTTAGGTGAGTGTATAGTACTATACTAGGTTAGCAAAAGTAATTTACCCATGCACATACACAACTTACAGTCTGAATTAAACCTTCTTGGCTCTGTCTCACATGTACCAACTTTTCAAATCTCAATTTGACTTACTAGTAAAAGTTACAAAGTGAGAGGGATTTAACCAAAGACAAAGAGCTGTCTATTTTTTTAATTAAACCTTAATCATTTTTGCCATTATCAATATGTTGAATACCTAAAATGTGCACATAACAGAAATATTTACACAGGCATGTGTTTCCTTATGAGACTAGTGAAGGCTTAAAAGTGATAATAATAAAAAGATAGAAATGTGTCAATATTGGTCTCTTAAAGGGAACTGTAGAGAAACAACTCATTTGTGCTATTAAAATAAGTAAACTGAATATGGCACACAAAGACTGTGCGGCAATAATTTAAACTGCTCTGTAGTAAAAGCCATGAAACCGGGTCTGATTACATATTCCTTCTTTTATTGTTATTCTTAGTTATTCTCTGGATTAGTGTCCTGGAGAAGGACAGCACATACTTATCAGATTGGGTGGGAAACGGCAGAGCCCTGAAGGTGGTTATCAGTAGCAAGCGATGGCTAGGTTCTAGATAAGGCCCTACAACCAGGCCTGGCCATAACACCCCAACGACAGAGCCAGAGAGCTCGTGTTTATGTAGCCGGCCTACGAACCCAGTAATCAGAGTGTTTTTTTAAATTATTTAAAACCGTCCTATACTTTCTCACTATATATTGATACATGTACATTAAGTAATGAGCATTTCACTTCTTTTCTACGGATTCTATCTGCTTAGACATGTTCAGTCCTGATCATTTAGACAATCTCATTCTAAAACATGAACTATTTATCTAAATTGTGTATATATGGATTACCTTTAAATATATGTATATCTCACTGTCTGTCTGGCTAAATGGAATGAGTATTTTGTACTTTATTATTTTACCATGCTACACTTACTATGCTCTCTTTTAATCTTTGTCTGTATTGCAGTTTGGGGTGTACAGTATTTCACCCTATTCAAACAAAACAGTTATTCAGTTATGAAATCTTCAGATGACCATGTTTTGTTCTAAAACAATGTAAACAAGTTGAAATCTTTTTTAAAAACATGTCAAGGTAAACATGTTTATACTGGTTTATCCACAGAGAGATATATGACTGGCACAGGTATTCTTCTAGCACATGTACACCTAACAAAGAACCATAAGAGGGCATGATGATAAAACATGATATACATAGAACGTTAAGTGATATAACACCATGGTTTTGTGTAAAAACAATGAATGGTCATGTCAGCACCTAAGACTTTTGAAATAGGAGGGGAGGCCTTTGTGTGATAATTGTAGTGAAGAAACTGAAACTTTGAAGGCAACTATTTCTGTCTCTGTGAAGAGTAATATGTCCAGGCAGCCTCGTTCCTCTGTATGTCTGGCTTCCTGTAGGAGATTTCAGACCAAAGCTGCTACACTGTCCTCTCACTCTTGAGCTGCAAACTGCTGGCACCAACAACCATGCCACGCTCAAAATTGCTTAAATCACCTTTCTTTCCCATTCAGACATTCAGTTTGGAGTTCAGGAGATTGTCTTGACCAGGACCACACCCCTAAATGCATTGAAGCAACTGCCATGTGATTGGTTGGTTAGATAATTGCATTAATGAGAAATTGAACAGGTGTTCCTAATAATCAGTTTATTGTCCTTCAGCCTAAATCATTTTGTATACCAAAATACCACCATGGTGAATGCCACATTCTGAGTAATGTACTTAAACTAGTGCTAATCATGCTCTGAAACCAACCCATAGAGAACAAGGTGAAATCTGGATTATTGGCAAAGCACAGTCATAAACTGTCAACATAATCAAGCCCGGGTAGAAATATAGATGTCTAATTGTTCTGAGCACTCATCTTACATTTCATAAAGAAAAGCATTTAAATCTAAGCAACTGTTAGGTATATACTACGTATTCCAGTTATTTCACTGTAATGACAGAAATGAGAAGTTCAATTCTTTAGCACACTCACAGAAAAACATTTCTCTTTTTAAACAGTAGATAGCCAGTTTAGGCCTTCATCTTAGTTATTTCTAATAGCAAGAGTGCTTAAAATGATTAATTAAATTATATATCCTTGTTCCCCCTTTTTCTTACTGCTCTCATGAAATAACACTGTATTCAAGCAATAACAGGGTAGCCTAAATATATAACATATCTTAAAGTACAAGTCATCTGGAAGCTGTGTACGGTCTCAATGCATTTGATGCTGAGGATTAATTCAACTGAAAATGGTCAAAACAGTGGCTTTTTACTGAATGTTAGATTTGACAGTGTCCTCTCTTAAGGAGCTGCTGTCTGGGGGGGCGTTGCTGCTTTGGGTGTGTCCAGTGCCATTTCAGATAAGAGAGGCTCTGCAGGACAAGCAGGACAGAGACCCGTCTCACAGACACCCTGCCTGCTCTGCATCTCCCTTTCCCCTCTCCACCGCTCACAGCTGAACGATACTCTGACTCTTACACAGAGCGCTCAGCTTCTGACGCTGATGGCAAGACGGGCCTGGCTCCGAGCCTGAGGAAAGCCATGAGGTAATTCAAATTGATTTAATGTATATACTGTGAAATGTCAGATTGAAAGTGGATTCTTTTCTTAATGTTTGTATTGTTTACGTATTTAATGTATTTTTGTACAGTTTTGTGTTGACGAGTCCTACATCAACATGAATGTGAATTTCAATGTGAAGAGCACGTGTCATGCTCTGCAATGCAAGGGAGCAATGCGGGGCTGTAGAGACACTCATAAGAGGAGCAGATTTAACACTTTTTTATGAACTACTCATGTGTTCTATTTTAATAGAATATGAAATGTAGTAGAAAGTTGTATCAGGTCAGACCACTGGACAGAAACACCCCACCAAGACTGAGTTTTCATGCTTCTGCCCTTGTGTTACAAGTCACCTACAAACTGTTGACAGAGTGGATGAGGGTCGACAGCAGAGGTTCCCCATCCTGCGGTTGTGACAAAGTCAGGGTGAGTTTTGTTTAATATGTTTTAAAATTATTATTATTATTATTATTATTATTATTATTATTATTATTATTCAATTAGTATACTGTTATTTTATATATATTATTTTGTAAGTAAAAATATGATTGCTTAATACCTTTTTGCATTTTTGTTACTATTATTATATAGTATTTGTTATTTGTATTTATTAATTTGTACTTAAAAATATGATAATTATGTCAAATTAAATAAAAAGTATAAACTACATTAATGTACATAGTAATACAACAGTAATACATATGATACAAAAAACATGTCTTAGCATTTTAGGGGTTGGAGGCTAATTGGACAATGTTAAAATGGGGTAAGGTTTTGAAGCCCTGGCCTACAGAGTCATTTTAAATCCCAGCGCACAGCATTGTCTAAGCCCTGCTACCCGCTCTCAATGCCGTTGTTGGCTCTGTATTAGACAAGTGTCTAAAAGTTGCATGAATAGATTAATAATACCCCTGTGCTACTGGTAAACCTGTACGTTTACATCATACTTTGTACTATGTTGAGGGTGAGCCTATTTGGTTCTGTGTCTGTGAAATAAGCCATTTTACAAAACATAGAGTTTGTAGTGATTTTTCAGAGTTTCAGGGTTTAGTAGAATGCAGTTTTGGGTCGTCTAAATATGACATTGTGCTTATTTCAGTCTGCTGTGTGTGTTTCCTGAAGACTGATTGTATATTCACTATGTAGATTACTCCTAGAAGTTATATAAATAATTTTACAAAACTTAAAATGTGCAGTAAATACCATCTGTGCTTATTATATCCTTGCTTTGTGGTCCCTATTTCTGTGTTTTGTATGTGTTTCATGGTTGCAGTTGTCACCATGTATTTGTAGGTTTGAAAAATAAGGTATTTCTAAAGGAATAGAAACTTAAGTGTTTCTCACTTTATTTACAATTGATACCTGATATACTTTGTTGCCAGAATCAGGTATAACTTTGAAAAAGGAGCCAACAGTGAAAGACTTAATAGAATACATATGGAATAGGCTGGAAATGTTATGGAATGACATTACTCCGTACAGGTCAGTGTTTCTTTCTGTCCAATGTTGGTGTTGTGAACCAGAAATTAATTACAAGTATCTGTACAACATTTTGTGGAGTATCTTTTTCTACTTCTGACTATGTTCCATGTTGTAAAATGCTTGTTTGTCACAATAAAAGTCACCATTGTGTGTGTGTGTGTTTGTGTATTTTATTAATTCTATACATTTGAGCACAAACAAATGATATTATATATATATATATATATATATATATATATATATATATATATATATATACATATATATATATATAATTTTATACATATGAGTACTCACAAATAGTGCTTCACTGTGTCTCTCTGTGCTTCACTAGTCTTTAGTGTCTATTGATAAATAAAACAAAATATTTGTATTATATGTGTGTGTGTGGGTGTGTGTGTTTGCATATATATATATATATATATATATATATATATATATATATATATATATATATATATATATATATGTATGTGTAATGAAATTAAATGCAGTATATTCTTAAATATGATACATGTTAAGGCTATGTTTGAGCATTCACTAATGTAACAAATATAACATAATGTAACAAAGTACAGGGCTGGTCAAAATGTACAGATATAATTCTATACATTTCACTTTTGTTCTCTAAGAAAAGTGGTGTATTTGACTTTAGTGTCTACTGATAAATATAAACTAAAGAGATATAGGCATGTGTGTTTATCTGTGTTTGCTTAAATATGTATGTAATGACATGCAATATATGTAAGTCTATACATTTCTTAATTAATTTTTTCTTACCTTTTTATTTTGCCAACACAGTATCATCCTAAGCCTAATCATAAAACATATAAACTAAAAACACATGGACATATGTCCATGTGGGTTCAATTCCCACTCTGGGTAAATATTCATTTTTCTTTTTTAATTTACTAAAACAGTATCATAAAACAATATAACCTTAAATATATATAAAATGTTTATTTTTCTTATTTTTTAATTTACTAAAACAGTATAATCAAACATTATAATCTAAAATAAAATACATGTGTGTATTTACAACTTTTATTTTTCTCAAATGTATACAATATAACCTAATATATATATATATATATATATAAATCTTTTACTTTTCTTATTTTTTAATTTACTAAAACAAATCATTAAACATTATAACCTAAAATAAAATATATAAAAAATATTTTCTTATTCTCTTTTTATTTACTAAAACAGTATCATAAAACAATATAACCCAATATATATCTATTTAAAACTTGTATTATTTTTTAATTTACTAAAACAGTTTCATAAAACAATATAACCTTAGAAGTATATACGTATTTAAAACTTATTTTTTAATTTACAAAAACAGTATCATAAAACAATATAACCTTAAATATATATACAATGTTTATTTTTCTTATTTTTTAATTTACTAAAACAATATAATCAAACATTATAATCTAAAATAAAATACATATGTGTATTTACAACTTTTATTTTTTTCAAATGTATGCAATATAACCTAATATATATATATATATATATAAATCTTTTACTTTTCTTATTTTTTAATTTACTAAAACAGTATCATAAAACAATATAACCTTAGAAGTATATACGTTATAAGTATATAGCAGTTTATGCTATTAAACATTACACCTTCAAACCAGCAGGGTGAGGTACCCTCGGACCCTCACCATGATGGATGTCACCCTAGCAAAATGGCTACCATCTTAGCAGATGACCTATGACCTTACAAATGGCTGCCATCCAAGATGGCTACCATCTTAGCAGATGACCTATGACCTTACAAATGGCTGCCATCCAAGATGGCTGACAAGGGAGGGCGGGACTTCCGGTCTATGGTGCGTATGAGGGCGGGACTTCCGGCTGTCACAATAGTAAATGATGCCGCCATCTAGACTACTAGAGCCACTTAAACTCCTCTTGAGGAGCCCTATGTGTAATAAAAATAATAAAATCGATATATGCAATAAGCCCACAAAGTATTTTGAATATAACATATAGACTATTTCTGTTTGCTATGTGTGCTTTGTTACAACCGGAATTGACTTGGATATAGAAAATACATTTTATATTGCACTGATGTTGTAAGTTGCCCTGGATAAGGGCGTCTGCCAAGAAATAATAATATTAATGTTAATAATAATAATAATAATAATAATAATAATAATAGTAATAATAATAATAATAAAGCCTTCCCCAAATTTCAACATTTGTAGCAAAATAGTCAAATCTATCACATCAGTATGTCATGTATTTCAGTACACTGTGCATGTTTGAACACAATTGTACATTACTTAGATACAGACAATGAGTCTCATAAAGCAGTTTGCAAAACTAGTGAAATACATCTGGTGTCTCACATATCTGTACAATATCAGCCCTGTTTCTGTTTACTGTGCATGATTAATAAAGACATTTTGAACTCTTTATTAAAATCAGAAGTGTTTCTCACACTTGCATTACTTGCATTAAGAGTCACTTAATTGCCAAAATGATTTAAAACCATAAAAAGGAAGACTTAAAGTCAGACATCCAGATAAGAACTTCATAGAATTTATACAGAATATAATTTAGAGATGTTACTCAGACAGGGTAGAAATGCGTGACCGCTGGATTTGTACAGGTTTTCTGGTGATAAATTCTCAGTCATTAGGGGGTCTGTTTTGTGTTGTTGCCGCTCCTGCAAACCCCCCCGCGGTGCTGAGAGCAGGACGTGCTGCTTGTGAAGCCCCTGCACTGCAGTGTGATCCTGTCAGGGCATCAGTGGGATCACTGTGTGAACTGTTTCGGTGAAGCAAATTCTTAATAAAACGTTCAAATATTCAACTGTGTCAGTTTGGTCTTTATAACTCACCCTGTTATTATGGTTATTTATTTATTTATTTATTTATGTATTTTCTATTTATTTTTTATCGGTTTTCTCTATTTCTAGCCAATCTCTCTTTTTCTGTGCCTGATTGGTTTGTGTTAACCCTATCTCACTACAGACCTGCTGGATTCACGCATGATCCGGTGTGACTCTAGTGTGACTGTGTCTCCCTGCGCTTGTCTCTCGCTGTGGTCTCTAAGGTTGCTGCTCCCTCTGGCCTCTGTCTTTATTCTGTTTATGTGCTGCTGGGTCGGTCTCACCCCTGAGATGCTGAGACTGGAGATTATTTTTCTAGAAAAAGTATAAATCTACTGTTTTAATAGACACATACTTAATGAATGATACATATTTAATATGTCTAAAGTTACTTTAATATTTTTAAAGTTATTTTTTTCTTAACATCATGGGGTGCATTCTTTATTTCTGTAAGAAGGTTACTACTATAAGGCTTCTGTTTGACCGTGGAGAGTTATCTAACTAGCAAAGAGAGCTGTGCTCAAATGTCGGTTATATACTGTATTTCTTAAGTTAAATAAGTGTGGTTTAGTTTCATTTACTTACTATCGTTATTAAATTGTGTTTTCGTTCTTTATGTCTGTACATATGTTACTAGTTAGTTGTACTGAAGTCTGTTCAAATGTCTTACTGAGCTCTTTTGGAGCTTCACTCGCGTAGGGAAAAATAGCTATGTTTTCTAAAGAATCTGAAGGGTATACATAGCGCTCTTTTGGAGCTTCACACGTATAGAGAAAAATAGCTATTTTACTAAAGAATCAGTCTGGCTTAAAGACAAATCTTTTGGAGGGTTTGAAAAACAGTTGAAGACCCCCACCACCCTGCACATTCCTGCAGTGCCCTGTCAACTCCACCCATCAATATGGTAATTATTCTGTGACGCGGTACAAGCACCCTGTAAGATATTATTTGTTAGAATATATTTTTCTATGGGAAATTCTATACCATCTGGTTTGGTAGAGGAAACAGTCCTCCTTCCTTTTATCTAAGTTCCCTGGTAGCCCTGGTAGCCCTGGTAACCCTATCTTTATGACCAGAGACCAAAAGGGACCTGTCCTCTGATTGGCTCCTAGCCAAATTCAAAATGACCCCCACTTCTAAATTACTTTAGCATAAGGCACCCAAGTCATGGTGGTGGCAAAATGCTATTGGTTGGAAGGAAACCTTATAAAAGGGAAAACAAAGAGAATTTGAGTTTCTCTTAACTTCTTCATCCTGCAACGAGACACAAGACAGAGCTGGAGAGGAGAGACAGAGAGAGACACACCGCTTCCTGCCTGACCAGACTGGCCTATAAGCTGTACTGTGAGGAGAAAGAAGAAAATGGGTATTATCTGTTTCTTACTGTAATCCAGCAGAAGGTTAATATTACTTATTTTCAGTAATATAATTGAATGATATTAGTTTCCTATTTTTGTCAAAATAAATGATTATTGCACATCTGTGACTTGACCGCATCTTCCCTCTAAAAATTATCTTAAAAGAGAAACCAATTGACCTATGAGTTTTCAGTTCAACTATTTATTTAGACTGACTGAAAAACCAAGCATTCCAAATTCTCTTACAATCCCCACCCCCTAGGAGGGCCCAGTCTGTACAGGTCAGACTCATCACAGCCATGCATTTCCTCACAATATTTTGTTGCAGACAGTTTACAGTTTTTTACGATTACTTACACACTAAAATTAAAAATAACACAGACAGTGAAACCTGACACTCAAGGAGCAAAACTTCAGCCGAAATCTGCACAACTATAAGCACATTCTCAGCCTCACACTTTTTGCAAAACACTAAACACACTTCTCTACATTAGACACAGCAATCAAACATGATGTCACTTCTTTGCCATTTCAAGGCACTGCCTTTCAAAATACCACACCTACGAACAAATTGATCAAACACAGCCATCATGTGTACAGACACTTAGGTGCTTACAGTTTTTCTTGATTGCTTGAGCACATTTCTCCAAACAGAATTCACTTTTTCAAAACAGTTAACACACAGCCCCAACCTGAAACACATTGGTCAAAATGAAACATTTCATTTGCAAAAGACTCTTAAAACATTAAATACATGACACAAAATCAACTACGTCCATAAAAACTTGTGATCAAATGGAAAGATATTTCAATCATTCATTACATAATAGCCCAATAAATACTAACTACAACTTTCAATATCCCCTAACATGGTTAACCTGCTTTGATATGTCTGTGCCATTTGTTTATACTATAATTACAGTATGTACCATACAAGTAAACATGTTATCACAGCATGTGCTGTATTCCTTTTTTCCTAAAATGTTTTGACCAAAGATGATTGATGTAGAGAGGATGTCACTCAAGAGCAGGAATGTCCAGAAGCAACAGGCTATATTTGACCTTTTTCATTTTGTCCTTTACAAATGCAATGGTGCTGTAGATACAGAGAATAAAAATAATACATAATAATAATAATAATAATAATAATAATAATAATAATAATAATAATAATAATACATTTGTTGCTTTCAATCAGGCCACATGTGTTCATCAAAATCACACTGGATGCTTTCCTTCGTAATGCAGCGAGGAACAAATCTCCTTGCATGGCACATCCATGCTTGGCCGTCCTCTGCAGTAATTTCCAGACATCTGGTCATGTGGACAGAAATAATGAACTTTCCACCTCCAAGCAGAGAAGAATTCCTCGAGTGGATTGAGAAAAGGAGAGTATGGTAGGAGACGTTGCATCACCATTCCTGGGTGGGCTGCAAACCATTCAGTTCCCAAATGGGAGAGGTGGAAAGCAACATTGTCCCATATGATGAAGAAGCAGGACATGTCAGGTCTCAGCAACCCTCTCTCATCTGGTGGACCCACTCTCTGGTGCATCAAGAACTGTGAGGAGACGTTTTGTATTGTAGGGGCCAGTTGTAGGAATGTGGTAAAGAACCCCCTGCTAGAGAGAGTGGCACACATGGTGATGTGTGCTCCCCTTCGAACATTCACAGTGGCCCTCTTACCAGTGGGGTTCCTCCCTCGACTACTGACATTTGAAAGGTGGAAGGCGGCTTCACTCACATAAATTGCAGTAATGTATGGGGAGTTGCGTTGCCCAGCCTCACTCATAGAAAGGCCATGATTGACAAAATGGTCAATATTTATGGCACAAATGTAATCTGAAACATAAGCTCTTTGTATTCCCCTTTGAGCTACTCCACCACCACACATCTGATCCCCTTTTCCTGTATGGGCAGCTCTACCTTTCCTTTGTCCTTGCCCTTCTGCATGTACCTGTCCTTGGCCTCGCCCTCGCCCTCAGCCTCTTACTTGATCCATCCTTGCAAGCAGCTCAAACGTGAGCTCTTTTGCGCATGAATAAGGACTGCTTGCTGAATGAACAATTGTGCAAAGAAGTTTGTCAGAAGAGGTTCACATTCATGGGAGTAATTTGTAGTAGATGTGACCAAATGTTTTAATTTTGTTTGACATGATTTACTCAACTGAGTTTTGTGTCTTTTCTAGAGAGTTGTGTTTACAGTTTTTCTAAACTGTGCTTAACATTTTCGTTATGTGTGAAAGTTATTAGAAATGACTTAGTGTTTTGCAAAAATGAATACTGTTTTGCTCATTAGGTTAAGATGGAGATGAAGTTGACCCCAGTTTCATTAAAAGTATCTTAGCAATCGAGAAAAACTGTAATTCTAACCTCACCAATCAGGTGTAAGCACTATAAAAAGGCAACAGGTGAGTTTACCTGTCTTCAACAAAAATATAAGGCAACATTGCAGTTAGAAGGAGAGGGAGAGGGAGAGGGAGGATGAGGATGAGAGGGGGAGCCCGTGGAGGAAGAGGGTTAGGGAGAGGAAGAGGAAGAGGTAGAGGTAGACCTGGAGGAGGACGTGGACAAAGAAGACAAGGAAAACATTTATCAAAAGAGATTCGAGCAACATTGGTTGACCATGTTGTAAACCATGGGTTGACATTGAGAGAGGCTGAACAGAGTTCAGCCCAACCTCGGCAGATATACTGTTGTAACAGTAATTCGGACATTTCGACAAGAGCACAGGTGAAAAACAACTTTTCTCTATGTCTACAGTAAAATCAGTACAATGTAGCCTACTATATGCACTACATCAGTACTTTTTGGTACCCATTCACTTCATTCCATGTTTGAAACAATGCCTTGTACGCTGTCCTGTGATATTTTACATGTATTTTGACTGGTCTACATAGGATTGAGGGTCGAAAACGTCAAGGAGGAAGGGGCCCCATATTCCCAGAGGAACAAGAGAGAGCTATCGTAAACATGGTTTTGGCCAATAATGTGATACGCCTCAGAGAAATTCAAACAAACATCCTCAATGACCGCACAGTTTTCAATAATGTCCATCAGGTCTCTCTATCAGCACTGGGGTGAATCCTTAAAAATACATCACATACAGAGTGCCATTTGAAAGACATTCTGAGAGAGTAAAAGACCTGCGGCATGAATATGTGGAGGTAAGTAATGTACACTTCAGTACTGTGCACTGCACACAGAACCTTTTTACATGTGCATTTATAGGAGACCTATACTGAACTACACAACATTGTATGTTTTTCAGAGAGTTTTGCTAATGGATGCTGATGCACTCCCGCATGAATTTAGGCTGAGTTTATCCTGACAAAAGTAAGAAGAAGGGGAGAAACATCATTGGCCACAGAGCTATATTGAATGTCCCGGGCCACCGTGGTGGTGACATCACAATGTGCGCTGCAATCACGCAGAATGGAGTCCTCCACCGCCGTGCCAACTGAGGTCCTTACAACACGGCTCATATGATCACATTGTTAGACAGACTACACAACTTCATCACAGCAGAAGACAAAATGGATTCAGAGCAGATGAGATATATTGTCATCTGGGACAATGTATCTTTCCACCAATCTGCTCTGGTCCAAAACTGGTTTCAGCAGCATCCACAATTTTCACTCCAATACCTCCCACCATACTCTCCCATCCTTAACCCCACTGAGGAGTTTTTTTCGGCATGGCAGTGGAAGGTTTACGATGTCAGGATATCCCTCATTCGAGCCATGCCTGCGACCAGATTGATGCAGGGTCTGTGCAAGGATGGATTCACCATTCAAGAAGATTGTTCCGGTGCTGTCTTGCGAGAGAGGACATAGCCTCTGATGTGGACGAAGTGCTATGGCCAGATCCAGCTAGGCGATGAAATGATGCTTAGGGTTTTTTAATTCATGCTTTCTTTTTTGTCTCCACAAATGTTTTTGCTGTGTTCATGTACTATATTCTATTTACAATATGTTCTGTTCTGATTTTCAGTGCAAAATGAAACCTTTGGAAATGCATGGATGTATGGACTTATTGTAGTGTGTAGTACTGGTCTTGTGTGTTGTGTTGGGTCAATATATCCATGTACTTTACTCTAACAATATCTGAAAAAATCAAACCCAGACTATATCATTAGAAAAGTAGAAATGTTAAAAGTGTTTTAGATTGAGCACAACAGTGTGTAACTGGTTCAATCAGAATCAGATCGTATGAACCATGTATGTGCCATACGGTGACAAAATTGTTTTTTTTTATAAATTATTGTATAGTTTTGAATGAAGTGTTTCATTTTGCAAAACATCTGAGGTATTCTGCTACTTGTGTGTGATGTTGTATGAATTGTGTGTAGTGTTTTGACAAAATGAGCCCTGTTTTCAAAATCGTGCTTAAGCAATCGTAAAAAACTGTATTGTGCCAGTGTGAAGTGGCTGATGGATATAACTTGTCATTAGATGACAAATGACACTGTTTTGATGGACTGATTTGATTTTGTGACGTGTATTTGATGTTTTGAGTATCTGAGTGCATTTTGCGAATTAAATGTGTCATTTTGGATAAACGTGTTTTATTTTGGGGTGTGTGTTCATTGTTTTGAAAAAGTGAATTCTGTTTGGAGAAATGTGTTTAAGCAATAGAGAAAAACTGTAATGTGCTGTAGTGTCCAGTCAGTCAGTGTTAATGTGCTGTAGTGTCCAGTCAGTCAGTCAGTGTTAATGTGCTGTAGTGTCCAGTCAGTCAGTCAGTGTTAATGTGCTGTAGTGTCCAGTCAGTCAGTCAGTGTTAATGTACTGTAGTGTCCAGTCAGTCAGTCAGTGTTAATGTACTGTAGTGTCCAGTCAGTCAGTCAGTGTTAATGTGCTGTAGTGTCCAGTCAGTCAGTGTTAATGTGCTGTAGTGTCCAGTCAGTCAGTCAGTGTTAATGTGCTGTAGTGTCCAGTCAGTCAGTCAGTGTTAATGTGGTGTAGTGTCCAGTCAGTCAGTGTTAATGTGCTGTAGTGTCCAGTCAGTCAGTCAGTGTTAATGTACTGTAGTGTCCAGTCAGTCAGTGTTAATGTGCTGTAGTGTCCAGTCAGTCAGTCAGTGTTAATGTACTGTAGTGTCCAGTCAGTCAGTCAGTGTTAATGTACTGTAGTGTCCAGTCAGTCAGTCAGTGTTAATGTGGTGTAGTGTCCAGTCAGTCAGTACTAACCCTCCCTCTGTCTCTCTGAGGAGCTGAATGTTAACTGGTAATTGCTAGATTTACAGTTTTTGAGTAGAGAGGTAAGCATCTTTCAAGAGAGGTAGGGAGAGAGAATGTGAGAGTTTATTTACTTTTTTAAAGAGGGAAGGAGAGAGAGACAGAGAGAGAGAGAGAGAGAGAGAGAGAGAGAGAGAGGAAATATATAGAGAAAACATCAATAAAAAGAGAGACAATTTTTCATGGGCTAAATATCTATACTTTTATTGCAGGATTATTCATATACAATTCAATGTATTCAAAATGCACAAACTCACACTTGCAGATTTATATTTCTATAGTATCTGTCCCTCTATGTGTGATTGTTTAGTCTGTGTCTAACTGACAGTGTTGTGTGATTGTGTAGTCTTTGTGTAACTGACAAGACTGGTTTGTACTTCTGTGTCTGTGTCTCTGCGGACATGCGCGGGCGTCGCACAGCTGTCTGCCAACACACTGGCACTAAGAGTGACGCGTCCATAGGGGGCAGTGTCGCATTAACATAACGACAATATGGGCTTTGTAATCAAATTAGTAATTGTGAAATATGTATAATCATGTTTATTGGTGAAACACGCTATTTGCTACACATCATATATTAATTATAATTATGTATTGTATGAAATACGTGTACATTTCGTGAGATAAAATATGAATTATGTTCAGGAAATGTGAATTATATTAACGAAATGTGCCTTCGAAGGACAAAATACCAATTATGTGGACAGATTCGTGTTGTGGATGCGTTTTAAATAGTTTCTTATGTCACACATGGTTTCTCTGCGGCGGCGCTACAGACACACATCGCACACCGCGGCTCTCACAATATCCTGCTCAGCCAATCAGCGCTGGCCTGACGCGCAGACGCAGAGACGCTGCGCTTACCCACAAACCCCTGCTCTGCGTCGTTACGCAGAGACACAGACGCGGACCGACGCAGAAGTATAAATCGGCCTTGAGTGTGTAGTCTGTGTGTATCTGTTTATCCTCCTATGTATCTATCTCTCTGTCTATCTATCTGTCAGAATAAATCTATTATCAAAGTATCAGTAAATCTATATATAAATCTATGTATCTAAATCTATATATCTAAATCTATGTATAATTGACAGAAATAAGATTAATAAAACTCCTGATCAATTATCATGAGTGTCAGTGATGCAGAGTGCCATGGTGTAGTCTGTGAGTAACATCGACAATATCTACGTGTCTAGCTGTCTACCTGCCTGTCTTTCTCTAGGTATCTGTTCATCTGTGACCGCTTCCCTATTCAGCTCGATACATATATCTGTGTGGATAGAATCTAAGCAGTAACTACATGAATGGCAATGAGAGATGAGGACTGTATTAAACACTCTTTAATAATAATAATAATAATAATAATAATAATAATAATAATAATAATAAAGTTGTCTCTCCCTTTCTTCCTCTCCCCCGCTCCACCTCTTCCCATATACCCTGTTAGCCCTCTCTCTCTACTCGCTCTCTCAGATAGCAGTGAGAGGGGAGCAGCTGTTGGAAATGAGGGAGGGGGAGGAGGCAGGAGGGGAAGGGGAGGAGGCGGGGACAAGGGGTCGGAGGGATCCCGGGGGGGTTGTGGCTGGGTGGACGGGAAAGTGAAGGTTTGGGTTGAGGAAGGAGAAGCCATCGAATTCTGACTGGTCAAGAGCAGACAGCACATCCTGATCGGAGGGGGTGAGGGTGGGGGGGGCGGAGGTGAAGAAACGGTCAAAATTCTCGCCATTACGCCCCCCCTGAGAGAGAGAGAGGGAGAGAGAAGGGTAATGATGTCATAATGTACACTACAGCACATTAACACTGACTGACTGGACACTACAGTACATTAACACTGACTGACTGGACACTACAGCACATTAACACTGACTGACTGGACACTACAATACATTAACACTGACTGACTGACTGGACACTACTGCACATTAACCCTGACTGACTGACTGGACACTACAGCACATTAACCCTGACTGACTGACTGGACACAACAGCACATTAACACTGACTGACTGACTGGACACTACAGCACATTAACACTGACTGACTGACTGGACACTACAGTACATTAACACTGACTGACTGACTGGACACTACAGCACATTAACACTGACTGACTGACTGGACACTACAGCACATTAACACTGACTGACTGACTGGACACTACAGCACATTAACACTGACTGACTGACTGGACACTACAGCACATTAACACTGACTGACTGACTGGACACTACAGTACATTAACACTGACTGACTGGACACTACAGCACATTAACACTGACTGACTGACTGGACACTACAGTACATTAACACTGACTGACTGACTGGACACTACAGCACATTAACACTGACTGACTGGACACTACAGCACATTAACACTGCCTGACTGGACACTACAGTGACTTTGACTGACCGCTCGGGGTCTGAATGGCGGCTGTATCTCCAGTCTCTCCAGTCGCTCCCAGTCAATACGTCGGAAGAAGAGATGATCCCTCACATCTCTCTCTCCATCCGGCCCGGAGCCCAGCCTCTTCACAGCCTGCTTAGTGAGGAACTGAGAGAGAGAGCGAGGGGGAGTGTCAAAACTGTTAAAGGACACACACACACAGACACACACACACAGAGACTGACAGACTGACCCCCTTGCAGGCAGACACAGCCTCCTTGGACAGGCTCTTGGGGTAGGACACACTCTGCTCCAGGATGGATTCCAGCAGCTCCTCTTCATCACACCCATCGAACGGAGGCTTCAGGGGGGGGGGGGGGGGGATGGACAGAGGGAGGGAGAGAGAGTGAGGAAGGGAGAAATGAAAGGCTGACACTCTTGTCAGAGTAACCCAAAAAAGGTGCAGACTCACAGCGGTCTGAGTGACTGTGTGGACACCGGTCTGAGGGACAGCGTGGGACACCAGTCTGAGGGACAGTGTGTGACACCAGCCTGCAGGATTCCACTGGACAGTCGCTGGTGATTTGGGGAGGGAAGAAACTATTGCTAATATGCGGTTGTTGCTGTTCTTCAGATCTTGTTTGCCTGGATTTTATCATTTTTCTGCCATATATTTTTCATATTGCCATGTGACCAAGTGAGCGCTGGCTGAAATTCATCCTCCCAGACACCAGGGGACTGTGAACTGACCTTGAAAGCCTTCAAAATACATGGTGTGATGAAGAAGTTCTATCTTTTGGGCATAAGCTCTGATTAGAATGGACGACATCTTTGTTGTGGGCAAATAATATGTATGTGCGAAATCAGTCAGTACTTTGAAATACCAATCGCTGATTGGTGTGCAGCTGATTGTGGGTCTTTCTGCAGCACATAATAGGGGACAAACCTTTTAATTTCATTCAGGTTCGGTCCTTGGAAAGAGAATGTGATTCAAGGGAGTTGGGGGGGAGAAATAACTAAAGGAAAACTTGTGTTTTTACAGATGAGACTTGATTGTGTTCCTAGGTTTTGTTTGTTTCTTTTGTTTTAAATTTGATTGAGTCTCCTTTGTTGAACAAGTTTTGATTATTTTTCTATCATAAGCACAAAAATAGTGCAGGCAGAACAGCTGGCAACTTTCTTCTGGTGGACAAGATGGCAGCGGCCTCCAGTGCAGTGGAAACAACAGTGCTGCAGTCTATGTGCCAGCCGAAGCTGAAGATGACAATGGATTACGATGCAAAGGCATTCCTGGTGGCGAGGTGGCCTCAAGCTGTATGGGCCACCAAATTAGCACCATGCTTAGTGGGGGAAGCCCTAGCTGCTCACCAGGTCATGCCTGACCAGGATGCCCTGGAATACAAGAAAGTGAAGAATGCCACCCTTCTTTGGCTGGGCATCACAGAAGAAACCTACAGGTGCCGCTTCTACAGTTACCAGTGCCCAGATGGGACATGGCCACAGATCCACAGGGTTGTCCCCATTTTTACAGTTATTTTACAGTTGGAGACCCTGGGAAATTCTCGACTTAATGAGAGAAGGATGGGAAGATACTCAAGAAAACCTCAAAATGGCACAGAAAAAGCAAGAGCAGCAGTACAACAAGAGAGCTTGAATTCGAACTTTCAGGCCAGGAGACAAGGTGTTGTTACTGCTCCCTTCATCAGAATCAAAGCTGTTCACAAAGTGGCAGGGTCAATTTGAGGTTAGAGCAACTGAGCTAGTTAATTATGAAATATGGCAGCCTGGGTACTGCAAAAGACTAAAATTTATCATGTGAATCTACTCAAACCCTGAGTAGAAAGGGAAGTTAATTTTATTACGTCAGAAAATACCGAGGAGCACTTTGGACCCACAGTTGAGCAACTAGGGGCCGCAGGGATATCTATGGGGGAGCAGCTAACTGCTGATCAGCAGAGAGAATTACGACACCTCATTCAGTAGTTTGGTGATGTGTTTTCTGAGACATGCTACTGTCACTCCGCGAGATGCCAGAGTGAGGTTGCGAGCCTATAGGGTCCCGTAGAGTCAGAGGGAAGCCATCCAAGCTGAAGTGGAGAATATGTTCAAACTGGGGGTGAAAGCCTTCACGGAGTGAATGGTGCAGTCTGATTGTGACCATCGGGAAACCTGATGGCAATTTGCAGCTTTGAGTTGACTTCCCGTAAGGAGAATGCTATCACCAAGTTCAATGCATATCCCATGCTTCGGTTGGATAGACTCTTGGAGGATCTGGGACAGGATCGCTTTATCTGGACTCTGGACCTGAAAAAGGATATTGGCAAATTCTGCTGATTGAGGAATCGAAAGAGAATATTGGTCTCCACGGTCCCCCCCCACCTTTCAGAGATTTATGGATAAGGTGTTACTCCCACATCAAGCGTAAGCTGCAGCGTACATCTATGACGTAGTTATTTACAGTTCCACCTGGAGGGAACAACTTGATAGATTAACAGCCATCCTTCAATCTTTGAGGGAGTCGGGGCTCACTGCAAACATTGCAAAGTCCGCTTTTGGAAACGAAGAGACAAAGTATCTCGGGTTTATTATGGGCAAAGATGGCTGTCTCTGGTGGGGACATGTGGAAGTGCATTTATACAGTGGTTGTTACATCGCCAGTCCCTTCAGAGGAATGAGTCTGCAGCCTTTGGAGAACCAATCGATTGCTACCAGGATGTTGGTGTAGCCTTGTGATTTGGGGAGATCGGTGATGAAATCCACGGCTATGTAGGACCATGGGCAGTGAGGGACAGGAAGCAGCTCAAGCAGACCTGCAGGAAGGTGTGTGGAGGCTTTTGACTGCGCGCAGGTGGATCAGGCAATGGTGCGGCTGACACCTGGGTGACCGGAGGCAGGAGTCGAGTGGATCCACTGAAGCAATTGGGGGCACACAGACGATGGGATGTAGGTCCGGTTCACTGGGCAAGTGGAAGGAGCCAGAGGCGAGTCCTTGCTGAATCTGGTCCCAGATGTTCCATTGAAAGCAGGGGGGAGACAGAATGGATTTCGTGGACTGAGGAGCAGGAGAGGAGTCGAACTGGTGATGAGTGAGTCTGCTTTGATGTTCTTTGATCCCAGGTGGTAAGTTAACGTGAACTGGAAGTGGTTGAAGAAGAGCGCCCAGCTCACCTGAGGGGTGTTGAGATGTTTTGCTGACTGGATGTACTCCAAATTGCGGTGGTCAGTTAAAACCAGGAAGGGATGCTTGGAGCCCTCCAGACAATGTCTCCACTCCTCGAAAGCCAGCTTGACAGCGAGGTGCTCACAGTTGATGATTTTATAATTGCACTCCACCGGTGACAGCTTGCAGGAGAAGAAAGCACAGGGGTAAAGCTGGGCGGCTGTCCGTGTCACTGGGAAAGCACAGCCCCCACCCCTGATTCTAAAGCATCCACCTCCACAATTAACTGAAGAGAGGGGTCCGGGTGTCTCAGGATGGGGGCAGTTGTAAACAGTGTCTTGAGGTGGGCGAATCCTGCAGTGGCGGAGTCCATCCAGGTAAAAGTGCGTGTAGATCCCTTTAACAGAGAGGTTAGTGGAGAGGCAACAGGGCTGGTTGTTGACAGCACGGACACGGAGAGGAGGTACACATGGTGAGAGAGGGATTTGGTGTTTCATCCCAGTCGTCCTGTTGATGAAATTCCCCGCAGAACCAGAGTCAAGCAGAGCGTAAACAAAGACGTGTTTATCACCGAGCTGGATCAGAGCCCGAACAGGACATTGAGCCGGAGTGACGAGCTGGCAAAATGTTGCAGTCACATGGTCATAAGGGGAAGTGATGGAGGAGCCAGGACGACTCGGACAAGCATCCCGCAAATAGAGGCAGAGCCACTGCTGCACTCTACTCTTTCTTTCTTCGGTGGACAGGCATGTTCTACCCAGTGACATGGACTCCATTTCACACACGGAGTTGGGTGTGTGGCAGTGCTCTTGTGCTATTGAATGAGTGACTGATTGAAGTTGGGAGAGGTGACTGGTATGGAGAGGGTGATGGCTACCTCTGGTGGGGACATGTGGAAGTGCATTTATACAGTGGTTGTTACAGTAACACAATGAAATGTGGAAAGGTCCAGTGGGGTGAATACTTTTGAGAGCCGATGTATAGTGGTAGATACCTATGGGAAGTTGTTACTTAAGGAAAATGGAGGCCGTAAGTCATATGGTCTGGTGCCAATATTGGATGTATTAGACAATATTCAGTCATCTTCAGACATATGTGAAACTTGGTGTATGAAATAATGTTAGGACTTATATTCAGATTTCGATCCGTCACATGTTTTGCCTGCCATATTGGATTGGTCCAAAATATGAAATATGAAATCAACAGGACAGCCACCATTATCAAATTATAATTTTTTGCCCATAATATTCAAATGACCAAGACATGAAAACTACTGAACAGAAACTCACGGAAATTGGTATTGTGGTAGATACCTATAGGAAATGGATGTCATACCTCATATGGTGTGGTGACAATACTGGATTAAGTTACAATTATTCAGTCCTGCAGATGTCAGCCAAATTTATGGTTTTTAGTTTTATGTTTAAACTAACATTGCCATATTGTTGCAATTCTGAAGGCTCATTAAGAAGCCTGGGCCATTTAGTAGTAAGGTCATTGTACTGTGCTGTGAGAGACTGGGGTTCAAGTCTCATTAAGGCTGGAGTACCAAAGTATGTTATAATATGATATTTCCACACAGATATGCTTGCCCCCCTCATTGCTGCGTGCAGCTTTATCATTCTTATTATTAATATTATCATTAGTATTGTGCCGTTTTTGCCGTATTTGTTGAAAAGCGGTTATACATTCCTCTAGGAGCACTAGCAGCCGGATTATCTTGACTACAGACTTAGAGACACCAACACACAACTAACATAAACACACACACACACACTTGCCTGTCCTGCCAGCATCTCATACAGTAAAACTCCAAATGACCACCAGTCCACCGCCTTCCCATATGGCTGATAGGCCACGATCTGAGAGAGAGAGGAGAGAGAGAGGGAGAAATCACTTGAAAGTTATTGTGTATCAGAGTGTGTTTCTTGTGGGTGTGTGTGAGAGTGTGTATGTATTGTTTGGTAGTAAAATTATAATTTATTTCTTTGTTCCAGAGAAAATAATGTATTATTTTCCTTCAGTTACCTGAGGCGTCTTTGTATCTCTGTCAGTCAGTGTTAATGAATGTACTGTAGTGTCCAGTCAGTCAGTGTTAATGTGCTGTAGTGTCCAGTCAGTGTTAATGTGCTGTAGTGTCCAGTCAGTCAGTGTTAATGTGCTGTAGTGTCCAGTCAGTCAGTCTGTGTTAATGTGCTGTAGTGTCCAGTCAGTCAGTCAGTGTTAATGTGCTGTAGTGTCCAGTCAGTCAGTCAGTGTTAATGTGCTGTAGTGTCCAGTCAGTCAGTGTTAATGTACTGTAGTGTCCAGTCAGTCAGTGTTAATGTGCTGTAGTGTCCAGTCAGTCAGTCAGTGTTAATGTGCTGTAGTGTCCAGTCAGTCAGTGTTAATGTGCTGTAGTGTCCAGTCAGTCAGTCAGTGTTAATGTGCTGTAGTGTCCAGTCAGTCAGTCAGTGTTAATGTGCTGTAGTGTCCAGTCAGTGTAAATGTGCTGTAGTGTCCAGTCAGTCAGTGTTAATGTGCTGTAGTGTCCAGTCAGTCAGTCAGTGTTAATGTACTGTAGTGTCCAGTCAGTCAGTCAGTGTTAATTTGCTGTAGTGTCCAGTCAGTCAGTGTTAATGTACTGTAGTGTCCAGTCAGTCATTGTTAATGTGCTGTAGTGTCTACTCTGTCTTTCACCTCGGGGGCGATGTAGTCAGGGGTGCCACAGAAGGTCCCAGTGACCCCCCCCTCAAACACCCCCTCTTTACACATCCCAAAATCAGCGATCTTGATGTGACCCTCACTGTCCAGTAGCACATTGTCCAGCTTCAGGTCTCTGAGAGAGAGAGAGAGAGAGATAGAGACTGTATTGAACTAATATTAATGCAATAACACTGACTGACTGGACACTACAGTACATTAACACTGACTGACTGACTGGACACTACAGCACATTAACACTGACTGACTGGACACTACAGCACATTAACACTGACTGACTGACTGGACACTACAGCACATTAACACTGACTGACTGACTGGACACTACAGCACATTAACACTGACTGACTGGACACTACAGCACATTAACACTGACTGACTGGACACTACAGCACATTAACACTGACTGACTGACTGGACACTACAGCACATTAACACTGACTGACTGAGACAGAGGGATGGAGTGGATGGTTACCTGTATAAAATTCCTTTCTTGTGCAGAAAGAACAGTCCGATCGCTATCTCTGCAGCATAGAAACTGAGAGGGGGGAATGGGGAGATAAAGAGAATGATTATTGATTGACATTATTAGGTTATTCAGAGGGACTTAGATAATATTCAGTTGTGGGCCGATACCTGGCAGATGAAATTCAATGTGGACAAGTGCAAGGTATTACATGCAGGTAACAAAAATGTCCACTATAATTACACTATGGGAGGAATAGGTACAATGCACTAGTTAGAGCTCATCTGGATACTGTGGACAGTTCTGGGCTCCACACTTCAAGAAAGATATCGCTGCTCTAGAGGCAGTTCAGAGGAGAGCAACCAGACTTATTCCAGGTCTGAAGGGAAAGTCCTACTGAGAGACTGAGGACCTGAACCTGTTCACCCTGGAACAGAGGAGACTACGTGGGGACTTGATCCAAGTCTTCAAAATCATGAAAGGCATCAACCACATCAAACCAGAGGAGCTTTTCCAGATCAGCAGGGACACACGCACCCGGGACACAAATGGAAATTGGGCTTCAAGGCATTCGAGACAGAAAACAGGAGACACTTCTTCACACAGAGAGGCGTCACAATCTGAACAAACTCCCCAGCGATGAGGCAGAAGAGACAATTTGGGAACATTCAGAAACAGACTGGATAGGATCCTTGATCACTCAGTTATTAATGGACACCAAACGAGCACGATGGGGCGAATGGCCTCTTCTCGATTGGACACTTTCTTATGTTGTTATGTTCTTAAATTGACAGATTATTGATTATTGCCTATGGACAATAGATTATTGAGTAAGGAATACAGCATGGAAATGAGAGAATATAGATTATTGATCACTGACCCATGGTAATTGATCATTGGCTACTGATTTCAGATTAAACAAAGAGATTAAAGATTATAAAGTGTAAACTATGGACTACTGTTTTCATAGTTGATTATTGATGATTGATCGGCGATCAATACTGACGCTGCATGCGGCTCCTTGAATTTGCCCACGATCTGGATGTGATACATCAGGTCTCCCCCGTTCACATACTCCATCACGTAGTACAGACGCTCCTGTGAACAATAGCACTGATCAGTGGACTGTCAATGCACTGACACAGCACTTCACACACACATACGCACACACACACACACACACACACAGACACACACACACACACACAGACACACACACACACACGCACACGCACACGCACACACACACACACACTCACTCTCCCTCTCTCTCACACACACACACACACACACATACGCACACACACACACATGCACACGCACACACATGCACATGCACACACACACTCACTCTCCCTCTCTCTCACACACACACACACACACAGACACACACACATACACACACACACAGATACACACAGATAGAGAGAGACACACACACACAAACGCACCCACACACATACATGCACACACACACGCACACACACACGCAGACACACACACACATACGCACACACACATACACACACACACACACACACAGGTGTCTGCCTTGCAGTCTATGGCCCTCAGTGTACTGTAATGATCAGTCTGTGCAACTCTCCCCCCTCTGGGGTAATAATGTCCCAATTAACTCCGCGAGCCAATTAGCACAGTAAATGGGTCAACAGAGAGATGGAGAGGGAGAGAGAGATTGATGGGGGGGCATTGGAAATGGTTGGGAAAATAGTGTTCAGTCAGTCAGTTAGCAGTCTCCATCCCCCCTTCCTCCCACTGCCTCTCTCCTCTCTTCCCGCCCCCTCTTTCTGTGTTACCTGTGTCTGGAAGGCTCCATACAGCGCAGTCAGGAAGTGAGGTCGTCCACGTAATCCCAGAACCCTCCTCTCCACCATGGCCGACTCTGTGTCCTGATCCAGAGCCAGAACGTCCTTCTTCAACACTTTCACTGCAAACAATCTCTCCTCTCCTCCACCATCTCCTCCCCCTCTCCACTCCGCCAGCAAGACCTGTCAAACAGAGAGAGAGAGCAAGAGAGAGAGATTGCCACACTGCTGATGACGGCCATGCCAATAAAGCTCAGAGACACACATGCTAATACAGACCCCGGAGACACACCTGACACAGAGACACACAGACCCTAATACAGACCCCACAGACACTCCTGACACAGAGACCCTAATACAGACCCCACAGACACTCCTGACACACAGACCCTAATACAGACCCCACAGACACTCCTGACACACAGACCCTAATACAGACCCCACAGACACTCCTGACACAGAGACCCTAATACAGACCCCACAGACACTCCTGACACAGAGACACACAGACCCTAATACAGACCCCGGAGACACACCTGACACAGAGACACACAGACCCTAATACAGACCCCACAGACACTCCTGACACAGAGACCCTAATACAGACCCCACAGACACTCCTGACACACAGACCCTAATACAGACCCCACAGACACTCCTGACACACAGACCCTAATACAGACCCCACAGACACTCCTGCCACAGAGACACACAGACCCTAATACAGACCCCACAGACACTCCTGACACACAGACCCTAATACAGACCCCACAGACACTCCTGACACACAGACCCTAATACAGACCCCACAGACACTCCTGACACAGACCCTAATACAGACCCCACAGACACTCCTGACACACAGACCCTAATACAGACCCCACAGACACTCCTGACACACAGACCCTAATACAGACCCCACAGACACTCCTGACACACAGACCCTAATACAGACCCCACAGACACTCCTGACACAGAGACACACAGACCCTAATACAGACCCCACAGACACTCCTGACACACAGACCCTAATACAGACCCCACAGACACTCCTGACACACAGACCCTAATACAGACCCCACAGACACTCCTGACACACAGACCCTAATACAGACCCCACAGACACTCCTGACACACAGACCCTAATACAGACCCCACAGACACTCCTGACACACAGACCCTAATACAGACCCCACAGACACTCCTGACACACAGACCCTAATACAGACCCCACAGACACTCCTGACACAGAGACCCTAATACAGACCCCACAGACACTCCTGACACACAGACCCTAATACAGACCCCACAGACACTCCTGACACACAGACCCTAATACAGACCCCACAGACACTCCTGACACAGAGACACACAGACCCTAATACAGACCCCACAGACACTCCTGACACACAGACCCTAATACAGACCCCACAGACACTCCTGACACAGAGACCCTAATACAGACCCCACAGACACTCCTGACACAGAGACACACAGACCCTAATACAGACCCCACAGACACTCCTGACACACAGACCCTAATACAGACCCCACAGACACTCCTGACACACAGACCCTAATACAGACCCCACAGACACTCCTGCCACAGAGACACACAGACCCTAATACAGACCCCACAGACACTCCTGACACACAGACCCTAATACAGACCCCACAGACACTCCTGACACAGAGACACACAGACCCTAATACAGACCCCACAGACACTCCTGACACACAGACCCTAATACAGACCCCACAGACACTCCTGACACAGAGACCCTAATACAGACCCCACAGACACTCCTGACACAGAGACACACAGACCCTAATACAGACCCCACAGACACTCCTGACACACAGACCCTAATACAGACCCCACAGACACTCCTGACACACAGACCCTAATACAGACCCCACAGACACTCCTGCCACAGAGACACACAGACCCTAATACAGACCCCACAGACACTCCTGACACACAGACCCTAATACAGACCCCACAGACACTCCTGACACACAGACCCTAATACAGACCCCACAGACACTCCTGACACAGACCCTAATACAGACCCCACAGACACTCCTGACACACAGACTCTAATACAGACCCCACAGACACTCCTGACACACAGACCCTAATACAGACCCCACAGACACTCCTGACACAGAGACACACAGACCCTAATACAGACCCCACAGACACTCCTGACACACAGACCCTAATACAAACCCCACAGACACTCCTGACACACAGACCCTAATACAGACCCCACAGACACTCCTGACACACAGACCCTAATACAGACCCCACAGACACTCCTGACACAGAGACACACAGACCCTAATACAGACCCCACAGACACTCCTGACACACAGACCCTAATACAGACCCCACAGACACTCCTGACACACAGACCCTAATACAGACCCCACAGACACTCCTGACACAGAGACACACAGACCCTAATACAGACCCCACAGACACTCCTGACACAGACCCTAATACAGACCCCACAGACACTCCTGACACACAGACCCTAATACAGACCCCACAGACACTCCTGACACAGAGACACACAGACCCTAATACAGACCCCACAGACACTCCTGACACAGACCCTAATACAGACCCCACAGACACTCCTGACACACAGACCCTAATACAGACCCCACAGACACTCCTGACACAGAGACACACAGACCCTAATACAGACCCCACAGACACTCCTGACACACAGACCCTAATACAGACCCCACAGACACTCCTGACACACAGACCCTAATACAGACCCCACAGACACTCCTGACACACAGACCCTAATACAGACCCCACAGACACTCCTCTTCCCCCTGCCCTCTCCCCCATCATATTTTCTTCCCCCCCTCTATCTCCATTTTGCTCAACACCCCCTCTATCCCTCCCCACTCCCTCAACCTCTCTCTCTCTCTCTCTCTCTCTCTCTCTCTCTCTTTCTCTCCCTCTGTCCCTACCTTTCCAAAGCTACCCTTCCCCAGTACCATGAGGAAGTTAAAGTCTTCCAGGGTCAGTCCGCGGGGGGGGGACGAGGAGAGGGGAGGTGGGAGGGGGCGGGTGGGAGGGGGGGGCAGGGGCACGGCAGACACACTGAGCACCTGGGAGAGAGAGGGGGAGGGAGAGAGAGAGAGTAATTGAGTAATAACAATAAGAGAACTAGATGTAGCTGTTTTGCACATTAAAAAAAAAATACCGCCCCCACCCCAAACATCACCATCACCCCCCTTTGCACTAGAGTCACTACAGTCTGTGGTACAGTCACTGCAGTCTGTGGTCACTACAGTCTGTGGTACAGTCAGAGAGGGTGAGAGAGAAAGGGGGAGGAGAGGGATAAGTGGGAGCGACGGACAGAGGAATGCATACATATACATATGTTCTGTCACCGAAGTGTTTTTTGCACCATATGGTGGTCAAACTAAGAAATGACAGAAATGTCTCTCTCTCACCTCTGCTTTCTCTCTCTCTCTCTCTCGCTCGCCCTCGATCTGGTCAGGCACGGGGATGTTGTAGTACTCGCCCTCCTCCTGGCTCAGCAGCCGGTACCAGCCGCACACTGAGCGGCGGAACAGCTCGGACACGCCAAAGGACAGCGCCCCCATGAAATCATTGCGGCTGGTGCGATCCCAGTCCCACACCTCCACGGACAGCCGGCGGTCCCAGTCCGCTGCTCTCAGAGCGCTGCAGCGAGGGGACAGAGAGAGAGATCCGGCGTGTTTTCCTTGGACTTATGAATTGAGAGGCAGAGGGAGAAAGAGGGGGAAGGAGGGCGGGTTGGGAGAGAGGGTTAACAGAGTTCAGCACACTGAAGTGCGCTGAGAGACAGAGAGACAGAGAGGGGTGGGGAGGGCTGTACAGTATAGTACATTAACCCAGTAGCACAGGGACGCCCTCCCCTCCCTCACAATGTGAAGCTCTCGTTCCACACAGGGTTGAGGGTGGAGCGGATAGTCCTGGTCTTCTGCTTGCTGTGGCTCTTGGGATCGGGCTGCAGCTTGAGCTTCACGTACGGGTCGGACAGCCCATTCGGGTCCATTGGGATCAGGTTACGAGCCTCCCAGACTGAGGGGAGGGGGAGGAGAGAGGGAGGGAGGGGAGAGCAGAGACAGAGGGAGGAGGGTGATGGGGTTAGGGTGAGCAGAAGAGGGATTAAGACAGGGAGGGAATGACAGGGATAAGGGGCAGAGAGAGACAGACGTAGGGATGGTGGACGGGGGATACAAGGAGAATATATATCAGTATATATCAGTTTGATACAGGAAATTAACAGGACTACAGCCTGTATCAATAGACACACACAGCACTGCCCCCTGGTGTCCACACTGTCACTGCAGTCTGCAGTCAATAGACACACACAGCACTGCCCCCTGGTGTCCACTTACTGTCACTGCAGCCTATAGTCAATAGACACACACAGCACTGCCCCCTGGTGTCCACACACTGTCACTGCAGCCTGTAGTCATAGACACACACAGCACTGCCCCCTGGTGTCCACACACTGTCACTGCAGCCTATAGTCAATAGACACACACAGCACTGCCCCCTGGTGTCCACACTGTCACTGCAGCCTGTAGTCAATAGACACACACAGCACTGCCCCCTGGTGTCCACACTGTCACTGCAGCCTGTAGTCAATAGACACACACAGCACTGCCCCCTGGTGTCCACACTGTCACTGCAGCCTGTAGTCAATAGACACACACAGCACTGCCCCCTGGTGTCCACACTGTCACTGCAGCCTGTAGTCATAGACACACACAGCACTGCCCCCTGGTGTCCACACTGTCACTGCAGCCTGTAGTCAATAGACACACACAGCACTGCCCCCTGGTGTCGACACACTGTCACTGCAGCCTGTAGTCATAGACACACACAGCACTGCCCCCTGGTGTCCACACTGTCACTGGAGCCTGTAGTCAATAGACACACACAGCACCTTCTGTCTCTCTGCTCCCTTTCCCCCCTTCCCCCCTTCCCCGATTCTCTCTCTCTCTGTCTCTCTGTCTCTCTCTGTCTGTCTCTCTCTCTCTCTCTCTCTCTCACTGGTGACATGCAGGCTTTCTCCCTCTCCCCTGGCAGACAGCCGGATCCTCCCCCTCTTCTCAGTGTGGTCCTGCCCACATAGGCTGGGCACACGGCTCTCACAGCGCCGGTGCACATTCATCTCACAACCTGCAGAAAAAGAGGAGGAAGGAGGGAGAGTCGGAGGGGAGGGGGAGGGAGAAAGACAGGGATATTTTTGTGTATGTATTAGCTTGATGTATAAAGTATGAACTCTGACTACTAGTACTGTAGTGTACAGTCAGTCAGTGTTAATGTACTGTAGTGTCCAATCAGTCAGTGTTAATGTACTATAGTGTCCAGTCAGTCAGTCAGTGTTAATGTGCTGTAGTGTCCAGTCAGTCAGTGTTAATGTACTGTAGTGTCCAGTCAGTCAGTCAGTGTTAATGTGCTGTAGTGTCCAGTCAGTCAGTGTTAATGTACTGTAGTGTCCAGTCAGTCAGTGTTAATGTGCTGTAGTGTCCAGTCAGTCAGTGTTAATGTGCTGTAGTGTCCAGTCAGTCAGTGTTAATGTGCTGTAGTGTCCAGTCAGTCAGTCAGTGTTAATGTACTGTAGTGTCCAGTCAGTCAGTCAGTGTTAATATGCTGTAGTGTCCAGTCAGTCAGTGTTAATGTACTGTAGTCTCCAGTCAGTCAGTCAGTGTTAATGTGCTGTAGTGTCCAGTCAGTCAGTGTTAATGTGCTGTAGTGTCCAGTCAGTCAGTCAGTGTTAATGTACTGTAGTGTCCAGTCAGTCAGTCAGTGTTAATGTGCTGTAGTGTCCAGTCAGTCAGTCAGTGTTAATGTGCTGTAGTGTCCAGTCAGTGTTAATGTAGTATTGTAGTGTCCAGTCAGTCAGTATCCAGCTGGTCACTCACTGGCACACTTCATGCCTTGGTGAATGAGTCCATACAGCAAAGAGCCACAGTGGTCGCAGAAGGTGGGGCTGGCATAGCTGTACAGCCTGAACTTGTGCTTACTCTTCAGAGACTGATAGACAGGGGGAGATGGACATTAACACTTATTGACTGAACACTGCTGTACAGTATCACTGACTGACTGACTCTCACTCTCCCTCTCCCTCTCTCTCTTCTGTCCTTGACCTATTTTAATCCTGTTCTACTTAATGATGGTTAAGAAATGTAAGTTATCTTCACAAATCCACAGAGTCACTCAGTCATTCTCCTACATATCCCCCCCCCTCTCTCTCTCTCTCTCTCTCTCTCTCTCTCTCTCTCTCTCTCTCTCTCCCTCTCAGAAAGAGAGAAAGGTCCCTCTCCCTCTCCCTCTGCCTCTCCCTCAGGCTGTGACAGGTGGCCGGACTGGGCTGCCAATGGCTCGGTCTCTCCCTCTTGTTCCCCCTCTGACTGACTGCCTGGCAGAGAGGGTGAGAGGGATGAGAGATGGGTGAGAGAGGGAAGAGAGAGGAAAGAGAGAAAGGTACCTCAGGTTTGGGGGTAGTGTTCGCTCCAGGGCAGGTGAACGTTACAAATTCATGACATCGCTTGTGTACGACAAAACTGCATACTGAGAGAGGGAGAGACGGAGAGAGGGAGAAAGGAGACAGGGAGAGAGGGAGATTGTTAGTCCTAATAATAATACTAAGAAGAAGAAGAATGAGGAGGAAAAGGAGAAGAAGGAGAATACTGACTTTGACACTGAAATCCTTGTTTGCCAATTCCCCTATAGAAAACAAGATACAATACATTGTATTAACATTAATACTGTTACTAATCAAATAACACAATACAGTACAGTACAGTACAAACACACAAACACAAACAGTACAAACACACACACACACACACAGTACAGACACACACACACACACACACAGTACAGACACACAGTACAGACACACACACACACACACACACACAGTACAGACACACAGTACAGACACACACACAGCACATACATATACACACACACAGTACAGTACAGACACACAGTACTTTACAGACACACACAGTACAGTACACACACACACGGTACAGACACACACACACACAGTACTTTACAGACACACACACAGTACAGACACACACACACAGTACAGATACACACACACATTACAGTACAGACACACACACACAGTACACACACACACACAGTACAGACACACACAGTACAGACACACACACACAGTACACACACACACACAGTACAGACACACACAGTACAGACACACACACACACAGTACAGACACACACAGTACAGTACAGACACACACACACACAGTACAGACACACACAGTACAGTACAGACACACACACACACAGTACAGATACACACAGTACAGACACACACACACATTACAGTACAGACACACACACACAGTACACACAGTACAGACACACACAGTACAGTACAGACACACACACACACAGTACAGATACACACAGTACAGACACACACACACACACACACACAGTACAGACACACACACACACCATATGAAGTCAGTGCAGTGGCTGCAGAATGTGGGCTGCTTGAAGAAGCGTGCAGTGAACTGGTGATCCTTCACTTCTACGATCTTCTTGTGCTTCACGGCCCCCCGGCGCTGGAACACTGGCTGCCTGGGCGGGGGGGAGAGGGGGCAAGGCAGCGGGGCTGGGGCGGGTGCGGGGGTGGGGGTGGAGGGCGCGGTGGAGGAGGGGGAGGGGGCAGGGGAGGACAGCGAGAGGGGGGACATGGAGGGGGACGGGGACACTGGGGTGGACATGGCTGAGAGGAGCAGACGGGGAGGGGTGGACAATCAGGTCAATACAGGCTGTATAGTAAAGCAGTAAAGCACAGTGTAGATTAGGGAGTAGGAGGAGTGGAATGGGGAGAGAGAGGTGGAGGGGAGTTCAAGGATTAAACAGATGATATGACATAGTCAGGGTGAGCGAGCCACACAGTCAGGGTGTGATTATCAGTGTTTGTATTATTATAGACTATTCCATACTGTACTATACTACATTGTGATGTCCTATACTACACTATTCTACACTACACTACAACACAGTGCACTACAATTATATTATAAAACATCCTCCTACTGAACTGTACCACTACACTATACTGTATTATACTACGCTGTGCTATGTTATACACTATACACTGGGCTATACAATGGTAATATAGTATACTATACTGTAGTATTATACTATGCTATACTATGTACTATACAGGGAGACAGAGAGAGAGAGAATGAGAGAGGTAAAAAGAGAGGGAGAACATGAGAGATACAGAATGAAGTAGGAAGAGGAGGAGGAGTGGAGGGTTGGGAGAGAGACAAGACAACCAATCACATCAATAATCAATAACCAATAACAGATAATTCAATCACAGTACCTGTCTCTGAGCTTTTCCTTCGAAGACTCTCTCTCTCTCTCTCTCTCTTTCCTTGTTCTTCTCTCACTCTCTCTTTCGTTTCCAACTCCAGAGAGTGGAATCCAGAGATTTTGAAAATGTATATCAAATTAATTGAAAAATAAATTAAAACAGGCAATCTCTTACAAGGTAAGGAACAAGGGAAGATGAGTGAGAGGGATAAAGAGAGAGTGATGTAGGGAGAGAGGGATAGAGAGAGAGAGAGAGAGGGATGGAGAGAGAGGTACAGAGAGCTGCAAACAGTTCAGTACCAAGAATGGACAGAGACACAAGAACAAGAAAAAAGCAAGAGAGAGAGAGAGGGAGATAACGTGAGTATTGTCTATGTCTCTCTCTCCCTCTCTCTGTCTGTCTCAGTCGCTCTGTCCATCACAAATACAGACAATAAGAATCCTGATACACACAATCGTTTCAAAAAAATGTCAAGCCAGACAGAATGAATGTAGGAGCAGGCTGGAGAGCTGATGGAGAAAAGACAGAGAGAGAGAAGGAGAGGGGGAGAGATGGATAGGTGCATACAAATCGACTGGTGACACTCCTCCAAAAAACGAGTCTTATTTATAGAGCGAGAGAGAGCGAGAAAGAGGGAGGGATGGAGACAGATTTGGCCACTTTCTCATTTCAAATCTGGGTTACCTATCTCTGGAGAGAGAGAGAGAGAGAGAGAGAGAGAGAACTGACTGGACACTACAGCACATTAACACTGACTGACTGACTGGACACTAAAGCACATTAACACTGACTGACTGGACACTACAGCACATTAACACTGACTGACTGGACACTACAGTACATTAACACTGACTGACGGACTGGACACTACAGCACATTAACAATGACTGACTGGACACTAAAGCACATTAACACTGACTGACTGGACACTACAGCACATTAACACTGACTGACTGGACACTACAGTACATTAACACTGACTGACTGGACACTACAGCACATTAACACTGACTGACTGACTGGACACTACAGCACATTAACACTGACTGACTGACTGGACACTACAGCACATTAACACTGACTGACTGGACACTACAGCACATTAACACTGACTGACTGGACACTACAGTACATTAACACTGACTGACTGACTGGACACTACAGCACATTAACACTGACTGACTGACTGGACACTACAGCACATTAACACTGACTGACTGGACACTACAGTACATTAACACTGACTGACTGGACACTACAGCACATTAACACTGACTGACTGGACACTACAGCACATTAAAACTGACTGACTGACTGGACACTACAGCACATTAACACTGACTGACTGGACACTACAGCACATTAACACTGACTGACTGGACACTACAGCACATTAACACTGACTGACTGACTGGACACTACAGCACATTAACACTGACTGACTGGACACTACAGCACATTAACACTGACTGACTGACTGGACACTACAGCACATTAACACTGACTGACTGACTGGACACTACAGCACATTAACACTGACTGACTGGACACTACAGTACATTAACACTGACTGACTGGACACTACAGCACATTAACACTGACTGACTGGACACTACAGCACATTAACACTGACTGACTGACTGGACACTACAGCACATTAACACTGACTGACTGGACACTACAGTACATTAACACTGACTGACTGGACACTACAGCACATTAACACTGACTGACTGGACACTACAGCACATTAAAACTGACTGACTGACTGGACACTACAGCACATTAACACTGACTGACTGGACACTACAGCACATTAACACTGACTGACTGACTGGACACTACAGCACATTAACACTGACTGACTGGACACTACAGCACATTAACACTGACTGACTGACTGGACACTACAGCACATTAACACTGACTGACTGACTGGACACTACAGCACATTAACACTGACTGACTGACTGGACACTACAGCACATTAACACTGACTGACTGGACACTACAGTACATTAACACTGACTGACTGGACACTACAGCACATTAACACTGACTGACTGGACACTACAGCACATTAACACTGACTGACTGACTGGACACTACAGCACATTAACACTGACTGACTGGACACTACAGTACATTAACACTGACTGACTGGACACTACAGCACATTAACACTGACTGACTGGACACTACAGTACATTAGCACTCACTGACTGACTGGACACTACAGCACATTAAAACTGACTGACTGACTGGACACTACAGCACATTAACACTGACTGACTGGACACTACAGCACATTAACACTGACTGACTGACTGGACACTACAGCACATTAACACTGACTGACTGGACACTACAGCACATTAACACTGACTGACTGACTGGACACTACAGCACATTAACACTGACTGACTGACTGGACACTACAGCACATTAACACTGACTGACTGGACACTACAGTACATTAACACTGACTGACTGGACACTACAGCACATTAACACTGACTGACTGGACACTACAGCACATTAACACTGACTGACTGACTGGACACTACAGCACATTAACACTGACTGACTGGACACTACAGTACATTAACACTGACTGACTGGACACTACAGCACATTAACACTGACTGACTGGACACTACAGCACATTAAAACTGACTGACTGACTGGACACTACAGCACATTAACACTGACTGACTGGACACTACAGCACATTAACACTGACTGACTGACTGGACACTACAGCACATTAACACTGACTGACTGACTGGACACTACAGCACATTAACACTGACTGACTGACTGGACACTACAGCACATTAACACTGACTGACTGACTGGACACTACAGTACATTAACACTGACTGACTGAACACTACAGTACATTAACACTGTCTGACTGACTGACTGGACACTACAGTACATTAATACTGACTGACTGGACACTACAGCACATTAACACTGACTGACTGGACACTACAGCACATTAACACTGACTGACTGGACACTACAGCACATTAACACTGACTGACTGACTGGACACTACAGCACATTAACACTGACTGACTGACTGGACACTACAGCACATTAACACTGACTGACTGGACACTACAGCACATTAACACTGACTGACTGACTGGACACTACAGCACATTAACACTGACTGACTGACTGGACACTACAGCACATTAACACTGACTGACTGGACACTACAGTACATTAACACTGACTGACTGGACACTACAGCACATTAACACTGACTGACTGGACACTACAGCACATTAAAACTGACTGACTGACTGGACACTACAGCACATTAACACTGACTGACTGGACACTACAGCACATTAACACTGACTGACTGGACACTACAGCACATTAACACTGACTGACTGACTGGACACTACAGCACATTAACACTGACTGACTGACTGGACACTACAGCACATTAACACTGACTGACTGACTGGACACTACAGCACATTAACACTGACTGACTGACTGGACACTACAGCACATTAACACTGACTGACTGGACACTACAGCACATTAACACTGACTGACTGACTGGACACTACAGCACATTAACACTGACTGACTGACTGGACACTACAGCACATTAACACTGACTGACTGGACACTACAGTACATTAACACTGACTGACTGGACACTACAGCACATTAACACTGACTGACTGGACACTACAGCACATTAAAACTGACTGACTGACTGGACACTACAGCACATTAACACTGACTGACTGGACACTACAGCACATTAACACTGACTGACTGGACACTACAGCACATTAACACTGACTGACTGACTGGACACTACAGCACATTAACACTGACTGACTGACTGGACACTACAGCACATTAACACTGACTGACTGACTGGACACTACAGCACATTAACACTGACTGACTGACTGGACACTACAGTACATTAACACTGACTGACTGGACACTACAGCACATTAACACTGACTGACTGGACACTACAGCACATTAAAACTGACTGACTGACTGGACACTACAGCACATTAACACTGACTGACTGGACACTACAGCACATTAACACTGACTGACTGGACACTACAGCACATTAACACTGACTGACTGACTGGACACTACAGCACATTAACACTGACTGACTGACTGGACACTACAGCACATTAACACTGACTGACTGACTGGACACTACAGCACATTAACACTGACTGACTGACTGGACACTACAGTACATTAACACTGACTGACTGAACACTACAGCACATTAACACTGACTGACTGGACACTACAGCACATTAACACTGACTGACTGACTGACTGGACACTACAGTACATTAATACTGACTGACTGGACACTACAGCACATTAACACTGACTGACTGGACACTACAGCACATTAACACTGACTGACTGGACACTACAGTACATTAACACTGACTGACTGAACACTACAGTACATTGACACTGACTGACTGACTGGACACTACAGTATATTAACACTGACTGACTGGACACTACAGTACATTAACACTGACTGACTGACTGGACACTACAGCACATTAACACTGACTGACTGGACACTACAGCACATTAACACTGACTGACTGGACACTACAGTACATTAACACTGACTGACTGACTGGACACTACAGCACATTAACACTGACTGACTGACTGGACACTACAGTACATTAACACTGACTGACTGGACACTACAGCACATTAACACTGACTGACTGGACACTACAGCACATTAACACTGACTGACTGGACACTACAGCACATTAACACTGACTGACTGGACACTACAGCACATTAACACTGACTGACTGGACACTACAGTACATTAACACTGACTGACTGACTGGACACTTCAGCATATTAACACTGACTGACTGGACACTACAGTAGAGTGACACTGCAGAGAAAGATAGAAAGAGGGGGAGAGGAGTAATTAGTCTAATGTAGGTCAGAAATCTCTTGACAGAGAGTGAGGCAGCAAGTTAATTAATAATTATAATTAGTAATATTGTTAGATTAGAAATGGTGTCAGTGATGGAGTGTGTGTGTGTATGTGTGTGACACAGAGAGAGACACACACATACACACACACACTCACCATAGGCACACATACTGACATACAGACTTACACACTCTCACACTCCCACACACACTCAAACAGATTTAGACACAGAGACTCCCCCCCACCGACAGAGAGGCAGCACACAGTCATAGTGAAACAGAGTCAGATTTTAATGTTTTCTGCTCAACAGTGTAAAAAGACACAGATCCTGGGCGGGGTGGGGGAGTTTGGGGCACAGCGCTGCCCTGTGGAGAGACTGTGTCACTACAGTGCGGTGGTCTATCGGGGGCTCAGTACAGCGGGAGACAGGGGGTGGGGGGGGAAGCACAGTATCTAATGGTCTCTTATTTTTGCTAAGTAGAAGAATAGAATATGGAATAGAGAATAGGATACATAATAGAATAATAGAATAGATCATAGAATAGAGACTTGAGAATTAAGAAGAATAGGAATGCAGAATAGAGGCTCTGGAAAAGAGAGAGGAGAGAGGAGAGAATACAGGCTGGAGAAGAATAGAGAATGCTTAAGCAAACGAAAGACAGACATGTGCGATACAGGATACAGAGTCAGGTGAACTGCTGTAGAGAACACTGGCAGAGAAAAGAGAGAGAGAGAGAGAGAGAGAGAGAGAGAGAGAGAGAGAGAGAGAGAGAGAGAATGGAGTGAGAAGAGTAGTGGGAAAGAGATGCACATACACTGGCACAAGCAGAAAAGGAGAGAGGGAGAGAGGGAGAGATGACATGTACTGAGTGTGCAAAATCACCCAGCAAATGTACACATCAGTCTAAAGATAAAACACAATTATACACACACACACACACACACGCACACACATACTGAGAATCACCCACACACACACTCACACTCCAATATCTTACTGTATATATATATATATATATATATATATATATATATATATAACATTGTGTGTGTTTGAATTAGGAAACAACTTAATAGATAGATCCACACATACATACATACACACACACATACAGTCCACACAATATGGTTATAATGTAGCTTTCTAGGCATCAGTATCACAGTCTAAGGAATACATTAAATACATACAAAATATTCACAGTTTCTGCACTTATGATATGCTGTTAAATATGCTACATTCAAGATCACAGTATATTACTAATAAGCCAGAGAGAGGGAGAGGGAGAGAGAGAGAGAGGGAGAGAGGGAGAGGGAGAGGGAGATGGAGAGACTACTTCTGTCTCTCTCTCTTTCTCTCTGACACCCCCCACCCGCTCTTGCCCTCTCTCTCTCCCTCGCTCTCTCAGTCTGTTATAGCTACAAGATACAAGGCATCTACTGTTTGTGTTGCAGTACAGTGATTGACAGATAGAGAGAGAGTGGGAAGGGGGGCTGGGGGGGTGGGAGCAGGAATGGAGAGAAAGAAAGGCAGAGAGTTAGAAAAAATAAATAACAAAACATATGTTGCTACAGTTTGGGTCTGGCTACAGCTGGTCAGAGACTGGGAAGGACAATGACATCATTACCACAGCGCACACAACATCACAGTTCGCTGCTCTGATTGGCTGAGAGAGAGAGAGCAGGAGGTGGGAGGAGCTTGAGTGTGGTGGTGTTGGTTGTCTTGCTTGTTGTTGTTGAAAACGATGTCATAGTTCTGACTTCTGATTGGATAAGGGAGGCGTTGGGGGAGGGCAGGGGTGACATCATCATTCACCATTCCACATGGAGGAGAGGAGAAATGGAGTAGCAGGATGTCAGTAGTAGTAGAAGCAGTAGCAGTAGCAGTAGTAGTAGTAGATGTAGAAATAGTAGCAGTTGCAGTAGCAGTAGTAGTAGAAGTAGTCTAAAATTCTTAGTCAAGGACTATCTTTCTTTGCACATCAAAGTTACTAACTGTAACAGAAGTAGTAGCAATAGCAGTAGCAGTAGGAGTAGGAACAGGAGTAGCAGTAGGAGTAAGAGTAGCTAAATTTACAATAGAGTCTTTCTAAAGCTCAATGTCTTTTCAGTGTAGTAGTAATAGTAGTACTGTAGTAGTACAAGAGTAGTCCTACAAACAGTCAGTGTAACAGTAGTAACATTGGCATCAGGAGTAGTATCTGTAAGAGGTGTGTTGGCAGCAGTAGTATTAGCAGTAGTAGTAAGGGTAAAGTAATATTTTCTGTTGCTCGTTGTCTGTGTTGCAATTACACAGTCTCTGGATCTCTCTGCCAGCGAGTACCACTGTGTGAGCAGTAGCAGTAGCAATAGTAGTAGCAGTAGTAGTAGCTGCAGTTTCACAGTTTTGAAACCTGTTTCGGTTCCAGGTTACATTTTAGGTAGTAAGTCTTAACAAGTTCGTGTAACTCTGTGTGTGTCTCTTTGTGTCTCAGTGTGTCCCTCTGTCTGTGTCCCTCTGTGTCCCTCTGTGTGTCCCCCCCTGTGTCTCAGTGTGTCCCTCTGTGTCCCTCTGTGTGTGTCCCTCTGTGTCTCAGTGTGTCCCTCTGTGTCCCTCTGTGTGTGTCCCTCTGTGTCTCAGTGTGTCCCTCTGTGTCCCTCTGTGTGTGTCCCTCTGTGTCTCAGTGTGTCCCTCTGTGTCCCTCTGTGTGTGTCCCTCTGTGTCTCAGTGTGTCCCTCTGTGTCCCTCTGTGTGTGTCCCTCTGTGTCTCAGTGTGTCCCTCTGTGACCCTCTGTGTCCCTCTGTGTCTCAGTGTGTCCCTCTGTGTCCGTCTGTGTGTCTCAGTGTCTCTGTGTCTCTCCCTGTCTCCCCCTCCCTGTCACACCTCGCTCTCCAGGCTGGAGAAGTGGGCAGAGCCTCTGCGTGAGCACAAGCTGCGGGCCTTGAGTGGCAGGCGGGGGGAGTAGAAGGCGGGGCGGGGGTGGGGCTGTGGCACGGAGCGCAGCCTCTGGTACTGTAGCCGTGCGCTACTGCCCCCGCCGCTGCCCCCGGGGGGGACTGCGCAGGAGTTGGAGGACGAGGGAGGGGCGGGGGGACCAGAGGAGGGCAGCGTGGACAGGCCAGGGGCCTGGGAGGCAGGGTTCTGGGCGTGGGCAGCGGCTGGGGCAGGATGGGAGGAGGAGAGAGACGGTGGGACAGGAGGAGGGGGAGGAGGCAGGGAGGAGGAGGAGGCTGAGGAGGGGGGGGGCGGGGCCGGCTGGACCTGGGGAGGGGGAGGGGGTAGGGGGGGAGAGGAGGAGGAAGGGGGCAGGGGCTGGGGTGGGGAGGAGGGGCGGCCCACGTGGAGGCTGGACTGGCTGCCGGATTTGTGGCGCCCCCGGCTTAGCCTGGGCTTGCCGGGGCCGCTGAGGCTGCGGCAGTGGGGCAGCAGGAGCTCCTCCTGGCTGCGGGAGCTGGGGCCCCTGTGGGGGTGGCGGGGCGGGAGGGGCCTGTGCTGGAGTGGTGCATGCTGGGAGAAGGCTTGGCGGGGTTGGGCATGTGGGCAGGAGCAGGGCGGAGTAGCAGACGTCTGTCCCCTCTCCCTGTCCCTGTCCCTGTCCCTGTCCCTCTCCCTGTCCCTCTCCCTCTCTCTGGCTCGACCTTTGCTTTTGCTCTTCCCTCCTCCCCCTTCCTTCCTCCCCCTCTTCTCATCCTTCACAGGAAGCTTGTCCACTGACCAATAGCGCCGCGGCACCAAAAACGGAGTGGACGCCCCCCACTCCCCCGCCAGCCCCTCCCCCACCTCCCCCCAACTCCCTCCCCCCCCAACCCCCTCGCTCTCTCCCCACCCCCCCAGTGGCCCCCCACCCCCCAGTGGATCGTCTCTGCTGTTCACACTCCCTCCTTTCTCCCTGGCAGGGTAGGTCCCAAAAAACCACCCCCCTGCCCCCCCACTACTACCTCCCCCTCCATCCCAGTACCTCTCGAACCTGCCAAACTCCCCTGATGACCCTTCCTCCTCCTCCTCCTCCTCTCCGTCATCATCCTCCTCCCCCACTTCTTCCTCCGAGAACCCCCTCCCTCTACCCCTCCCCCTCTCCCTCTCTGACTCTGACACTGCCCCTGCCCCTCCTCTCCTCCTTCCCCTCTCAATATCCTCCCCTGCCCCTCCTGCTCTCCCTCCCTCCCTCTCTCCCTCCCCTTCCCCTTGCTCCTCCTCCTCCTCTTCCTCTGAGTCCCACTCATGGAAGGACAGGCCCTGCCGTGTTTGGGACCTTCCTCTCTCGTACCTCAGAAGCAAGGGTCTCTTCTCGCCCCCACCTCCCCCTCCCCCTCCCCCTTTCCGGCGCTTGGAGGAAGAGGGGAAGAAGGAGGAAGAGGAGGAGGGAGGAGGAGGAGTGGGATAGAGCGAATCAGAGACTCCACTGACCCAGAATTTCACGGAGGCAGGCAGCTTGTGCAGACTGGGGTAGCGACGCTGCCTGGGGGCCTGGCTGGGGGTGTGGCTATGGGCATCGCTCCTCTGGGCCCTCCCCCTCTCCCTCTCCCTCCCCCTCTCCTCCCGCTCTTCCTTCTCCCCCTCCCCCATCCCCCGCTCCTCCCCCTGCCACAGATAAGAGGGGTATGTCACAATCTCTCTCTCTCCTTCCCTACTTGCCTCCCCCTCTCCGTCATCTGCCCCAGACGACCTCCTCCCCCCTCCTCCTCCTCCTTCCCTCGCTCTCCTCCTCCTCCCACCCTCTTCCTCCTCCTGCTCCCTCCGCTTCTTCCTCCTCTCCTTCTTCTTTTTCCGCTGTTTCCTCCGCTTGCTCCTCCTCCTCTCCCGCTCCCTCTCCCGCTCCCTTTCCCTCTCACGCTCCCGTTCCTTCTCCTCCTTCTTTCTCTTCTTCCTCTTCTTCCTCGTCTTCTTCTTCTTCCTCTCCTTCCTTCCTCCTACCTCTTCCTCCTCCAACAACTCCTCTCCTCCCCCTCCTCCCTCTTTCCCCTTCTCCCTGTCCCTATTTCTCTCTCGTCGCTGTTTCTTCTCTTTCTTGCCATCCCCACCTCCTCCTCCCCCTTTCCCTCGCTCCCTCTCTCCCCAGGCCGCCCACCACTGCTGCAACTGTGCCAGCTGTCCTCCTCCTCCTCCCCCTCTCTCTCTCTCATGCTCCCTCTCTCCCTGCCTCCGTCGTCCACCAGTGCGGGGTTTACGGGGGGGGATGGGGGGAGGAGGGGGGTGGAGGGAGCGAGGGATGGAGGGTGGAGAGACTAGCAGAAGACTAGACTCTTCCATCATCCCTTCCTCTCCCTCCTCCTCCTCCTCCTCCTCCTCCTCCTCCCCCTCTCCCTCTCCCTTTCCCGCCCGCCCTCTGTCTGCAGAGGGGCTGCGAGAAGAGGAAGGGGAGGAGGAGGAAGAAGAGGAGGAGGAGGAGGGAGAGGAGGAGGCAGAAGAGGCGGAGGAGGTAGAGGGAGAGGAAGAGGAGGAGGAGGGAGAAGAATGGGAGGAGAAGGAGGAGGGAGAGGGGGAGGGGGAGGAATAGGGGAGGGAGGGAGAGCGGGAGGGAGAAGTGTAGTGTTGGTGGGAGGGGTGATTGTAATGCCCTCTGTGAACCCCTCCCCCTGCTGCTCCTCCTCCTCCACTTCCTCCCTCCATTCCTCCCACTCTCCTGCCCAGAGGAAGAATATTTTCGTACAGCGGCCCTGCATTCCCGCCTCCCTCCTTCCCTGCTCCCTCCCTGTCCTTCCGTGGCCGTCTCCTCCCCCTCCACATGTCCCTCTCTCTCTCCCTCTCTCTGGTGTGTGGGGCGGAGGAAGAGGAGGGAGGGGGCAGAGGCATGGGCAGGGGCAGGGGCAGGGAGGCAGGGGGGAGAGAGGCTGGGTGAGGGTGAGTGTGAGGGTGAGGGTGAGGGTGAGGGTGAGGGAGCGGGGGAGAGGAGGAGGAAGGGAGGGGGGTGGGCTGAGTTGGCGGAGGGGGAGGGGGCAGGGGGGTGCCCTGCTGGGATTTGGGGGGCAACCGGGGGGTAGAAAGGGATTTGGGGGGCTTTCCCACACCCCCACCAGCCAGCACAGCCCCTCCTGCCTTCCCCTTCTTGCCCCCAGAGTCCAGGCCTACCTCGGCCTGGTAGTAGAGAGATGCCTGTGGGTGAAGTTGGGGGACCTTGGGGGTTTGGGAACCTCCAGCCTGTGCGTCCACACAGGAAATGAGGCCTTCAGGGTCGATGGGGCCATAGTAGCGTTTGTACCCATCCAGGCCCCCTCCACCTCCTACCCCGCCACCTCCCCCGCCCCCCCCGGCTCCTCCCGCCCCTCCGCCACCGCCCCAGCCTTGCCCAACCTTCTGTGCAAAGGGCCCCAGCTCCGCTATCGCACTCCTGACACCCACAGACTTCCCAACACCACCTTTGGGGAGACGCCAACGGTCCACCACTGCTAGCCTGCGGTCAGGCCGGGGCAGGAAGGTGGAGCATGGCAGGGGAGCGCCGAGGAGAGGGGGAGCGTTGGCCGAGTGTGGGCCCAGCGTGGGAGGAGAGCCGGGCAGCAGAGGAGACAGGTAGCTCTGGGACTGTGGAGGTTGCAGCTGCGTCTGGGAGGGGGGCGGAGCCTGCTGCTGTGATTGCAGGGCCGCCGCTGTGATGACGGAGTGGGGCGGCTGCTGTGATTGGTAGGCGTGGTGGTGCTGGGAGGGCAGGGGTGGGACTTTGGTCGCCGTGCCGACTGCTGTCTCATCCTCGAAGCTGCAGCAGCTGTACATGCCCTGAGAGAGACAGCGAGAGAGAAAGAGAGCGTTAAAGTACTGAAGTGTTCCCGTACTGCACAACCCCAGGACGCCCACCCGCCAGCATCGCATCAGCATTGTCCAGTGCCCCTCCCCACACAGGGCAGGTTTGACCTGGAAGTGGAAATGATGTAGGTTTATATCTGAACTTTTGAAGCCACCAGCAAACGTGGCGGTGCCCAAAAGGAGACAGCTCTTGGCTAAGAATATAGCTGAGATGAGTTTAGAAAGGACCCAGAATCCATCTGGGCAGCCTTAGACATCGGCCTGGGTGATGCTGAGGACATTCAGAGTTTATTGTTGTTGTTGTTTATAAATACAACCCATTGCTGTTGAAGATAACAGCAATGAGAAATGCACAGTCAGTGAGCTGAACTTTCCCTAAGAGGGCTGACATCAATCATGCAGCATCTGTCAACAGTTATTATCATACAGTAATCCTTTGCCGCAGTCGGGGAAACAATAGTGCTCAGGGGAAACAGGAGGTTAGGTTCTCCATGGCCACAGTCACACTTCCCAAAACCTTAGGCTGCATTTTCCTTTGATACACACCAATGAAAAACACAGCGACATAAAAACAATGCAAATACTATAACATACTGTGTAAAGGAACGTATAAAGGCCGACGATGCTGCCCACTCGGGCCCACAAGGCCATCCACCAGAGCGACACAGGTGGAGAATGCGGGCTCCGGCAGGAAGAATGACCTGGTTCTGTACCGGACAGCTCCCAGCTCCTGCCTGCTGTCAGCTGTCACCATGGAGAGACACCAGAGGCCAACAAGAGACCAGAGGAGCAGCTGACAGCATTTCTCCTAATGAGCGGGAGGCTAATATAAGGTGGGCTTCAGTGCTGCGAGTGCAGAGGAGTCCACTGGGAGGAGCTCTACCCTCGGCATGGACCACCAACCCTGCTGGAGCCAGTACCATAGGAGGAAATGCTGCTCCACCTCCTCCACCCTTTTAGAGGCCCTGAAGGAAAATGACCTACTACTCACTTTATAAAACAGGCAACTATGTCCATTACACCATATCCCAGTCTCTGGTCTCTCCTCCAGTACCAGGTCCACCCAACTTGTTATAAAACTGTGTGTACATAGCTGTACCTGCCATGGTGGGCAAACTAGTGTACAACAGGAAAACCTAATTGTGCGGCTGGCAAGGGCTTACTGTAATCTGTTTGAGTCTGTATGTCATGCAAAAGCAGCTCAGTCACTGCCACGCTGCTCTCTGCTCTGTGCCGTTTTATTTATTTAGCTGCCAACAAAAGTTTAATGCAAAATGTCTGCATGGGAATGCAAATGATATAATATTATATCAAAGAAAGACATATCTATACATATAATATTATGTATATAAAATATGAAATATCCTGTAGTATATAGATCTATCTGTACATAGTATAAAAATGTCTAGTTTATTTATTAAATAAATTAACATCTACATATATGAAAGTAAACATTTCTACTTTACAAACGCTATCAAGGCTGGTGTCAATGGTGTCAGTGTTAATGTGCTGTAGTGTCCAGTCAGTCAGTCAGTGTTAATGTGCTGTAGTGTCCAGTCAGTCAGTCACTGTTAATGTGCTGTAGTGTCCAGTCAGTCAGTCACTGTTAATGTGCTGTAGTGTCCAGTCAGTCAGTCAGTGTTAATGTGCTGTAGTGTCCAGTCAGTCAGTGTTAATGTGCTGTAGTGTCCAGTCAGTCAGTGTTAATGTGCTGTAGTGTCCAGTCAGTGTTAATGTGCTGTAGTGTCCAGTCAGTCAGTGTTAATGTGCTGTAGTGTCCAGTTAATCAGTGTTAATGTGCTGTAGTTTCCAGTCAATCAGTGTTAATGTACTGTAGTGTCGAGTCAGTCAGTCAGTGTTAATGTGCTGTAGTGTCCAGTCAGTCAGTGTTAATGTGCTGTAGTGTCCAGTCAATCAGTGATAATGTACTGTAGTGTCCAGTCAGTCAGTCAGTGTTAATGTACTGTAGTGTCCAGTCAGCATGGCATCCCGTCCCCTCACCCGGCTGAAGGCCAGCAAGAAGTCCAGTCGACCTGAGTGCCCCAGGCAGTGTCTGAGCCGCCAGTACACCAGGTGCTCCCAGGCGAAGACCAGCAGACTCAGCCCCATGGCCACCAGCAGCATGTAGAACACGCCGGCCATGTTGTCAATGTCCAGCTTGCTGCTCATGACCTCGATCTTGTCGTTGTGGCAGATCCCCGAGAGCCAGAGTCTCTCCAGCATCTCGATCTCGTCTGAGGGAGGGGAGGGTGAAGGGGATTGGGAGAAAAGGAGTAGGGGGAGACAGGTGTGGGGTTAGTCACAGAGGGAATAGGGCTGAGAGAAACAGTGATACACTGACTGACTGACTGACACAATGACTGACTAACACACTAACTGACACACTGACTGACTGACTGACTGAATGACAGACTAATTGACTAACACACTAACTGACACACTGACTGACTGACTGACTGAATGACAGACTAATTGACTAACACACTAACTGACACACTGACTGACTGACTGACACAATGACTGACTAACACACTAACTGACACACTGACTGACTGACTGACTGACTGACACACTGACTTATGGTTGACACACTGACTGACTGGCATACTCACTGTCTGACTGACTGACTGCTGACACACTGACTGACCGACTGACACATTGACTGACACACTGACTGTCAGACACACTCACTGTCTGACTGTCTGACTGACTGACTGCTGACACACTGACTGACCAACTGACACATTGACTGACACACTGACTGTCTGACACACTCACTGTCTGACTGTCTGACTGACTGACTGGTGACACACTGACTGACCAACTGACACATTGACTGACACACTGGCTGATTGACTGATTGACACACTGACCGACTGACTGAATGATACACAGACTGATGCACTGACAAACACTGACTGACTGACCGACTGACGGATACATTAACTGACTGACTGACTGACTGACTGATTGACACACACTGACTGACACTACAGTACATTATCACTTTTTGTCTGTCTGTCTGTCTGTCTGTCTGTCTGTCTGTGACACTTGTCACCTCAGAGCTGCAGTGACAGATACCCCACAGCCACAGGCGCTCCAGAGTCTGCACTTCATCTGGAGAGAGAGGGAGAGAGGGAGGGAGGGGGTGGAGGGAGAGAGACAGAGGAAGGAAGGGAGAGGGAGAGATGGAGAGAGGAAGAGTGGTATTGCATGGAGGGACAGGGAGAGGGGAGAGAGAGGAGAGATGAGGTAAAGAAGTAGAGAGACAGAGACAGATACACACAGCAATGGAGAGGGAGGGAGAGGAGAGGGGGAGAGAGAGGGAGGCCGGAAAGGGAGGAGGTGGTGGTGGAGAGAGAGGGAGAGAGAGACAGAGGGAGAGAGAGGTTGATAATACAGACACTGACTGACTGACTCACTGACAGTTTAGACATATTGAGGGAGGGAAAGAGAGAAGGGGAAGGAGAGAAAGGGAGAAGGAAGGGGAAGAGGAGGGAAGGGGAGGAGGGGAGGGGGAGGGGGGGAGGGAGAGGGAGAGAAGAGGGAGAGGGAAGGAGAAGGGGAGATCTAAAGGAGAGGAAGAGGGATGCAGAAATAGAGGGATGAGGAGGAACAGAAGGTACTGTAATTGTACAAGAATTCTCTCTCTCTGACTCTCTCTCTGTGTCTCTCTCTCTGTCTCTCTCTGTCTCTCTCTCTGTGTCTCTCTGTTTCTCACTCTCCATCTCACTCTCTCTATTTATATATATATTTCTTCATCTCTCTTTCTCTCCCAATTACTACCTCATTTCCCCAATCCTTCTCTAGCATGCAGGCAGAGTGACCAGTCAGTCAGTCAGTGTGTCAGTCAGTCAGTGTGTCAATCAGTGTATCAGTCAGTCAGTGTATCAGTCAGTCAGTGTGTCAGTCAGTCAGTGTGTCAACAGCCCCCCCTCCCCCTCTCTCTCACCGTCTCCCACCAGCTGCAGCAGGGACAGGTCGAGGGGCCTCTTCCAGCGCGAGCCCTTGTGCAGAGCGATGCCGTAGCCTGTGGTGGCGAACACCTTCCCCGAGCCGATGGTCATGACCTTGCAGCCCTCGTCCTTCCGTGCCATGTAGTTGAGCACCGCTGCATCGTAGATGAATGCGTCCAGCTTCCTGAGGGAGGGGGAGGGAGGAGGAGAGGGAGGGGTAGTGAGCAATAGGGTGAGAGTGTTAGTCTTGTATATTTCGGACTAACTCTCATCCTCCATCTCTCTGTTACCACACCCTCTCTGTTCCCCTTTCTCTATTCCTCTCTCTCTTGCTCTCTCCCTCCCACTCCCTATCTCTCCCTCCACCTACCCCCCCCTCTCACCCTCCCCCTCCCCTCGCGCTCTCTTACCCAGTCTTCAGGTTGGTGATGGCCTCCTCTACACCCCTCTGGTTGTACTTGCCCATGTAAGCGTGCATGGCGGGGTAGTTGCTGCGGATGTTCTTCTCCGTGCTGCCGTTGGGCACTGTGCCGAATTTCAGAGGAGGGTACTGCTCTGTAGGGTGCTGGAACTGAGGGAGGGAAAGAGGGGGAGGGGGAGAGAGAGGGGGAGCGAGACAGGGAGGGAGAGGGGGAGGGGGAGAACAGGAGGGAGAGTTGGAGACAGGGAAAGGGAGAGAGAGGAGAGAAATGGTAAATACAGAGAGAGAATGAGTGACTGTAGTGTGCAATTAGAGTTATTGTCCTGTAGTGTCCAGTCAGTCAACCCCCTCTGGTATCAACCCTGGCCTGTGACCTGATAATAGATTTTCTGACAGAGAGAACTGTGTGTGTTTTACTGTTTCTGGAGTGTTTGTCCTGGTAAGCAGCTTAGCTGCCCAGGAAACCAATAGCCTGTGCGGACTTTGAATAAAGCATCAGACTTTGACCGGATTTCAACTTCTTCTTGCTCCCCCGCTGTGTGTGTTGTAATGCTCTCCCAACTCACAATTACACACCTACACCTACACACAATTCCAGACATCCCCTCCCACACCCCTTTACAGCTGGTGGAGAATGCGGGCAAGGCTGTGAGGACCTGCACTAACAGAAGGACAGCCACACCTATAAACATGGAAGATTTATTGAAACAGCTAGTCACAGCCAATATTACACAGCAGGAGGTCAACCAACAACAAGCCAAGACTAATTGCCTCTTGTTTGAAGAACAGAGGAAGTACCAACTACATACTAAATAGGAAATGCAAAAACTTGCCACTGAACTTGCTTCTGACAAAGCAATTCAACAACATATCAACGTCTCTATTATAGCCAATCATTTCCTCCAGAAGATGACACCAGCTGATGATGTCGAGGCCTACCTAAAAACCTTCAAACATACTGTTTGAAAGGGAGTTTTGGCCAAAGACTGAATGGGTTGGCATCATTGCTCCCTTCCTATGTAGGGAGGCAGACAAAGCCTGGTCTGACTTGGAAGAGGGGGATGCTAACGACTATGAGAAACTAAAAAGGAAATTCTAGCTCGCTTGGGGGTTATCAGCGTTTTCATAGCTGGCAATTCCACATGGGGAAAGCTCCTAGATCACAAATGTTTGATCTCATTCATCTGGCCAGGAAATGGCTCAAACCAGAGGTTTATCCAAGCTCTGCCCTATGACTTAAGAACATAAGAAGAACAGCCAAAACAGCCAACACAGGGAGAGAAAGCATTCCCAAAAAGAAATCCCAAAGAGGGGGACGGTCCGCCCAATGGTCACCCACAATGGGCCAGAGAAAAGAACCCGCATGCTAGAAGACCTCCCAGTTGACAGGGATGGTCCACCCCACTCATAACACATCTCTGCGCATGCTCAGATGGATCAGCACCCCCCCATCTCGACCTGGTGTGGTACAACGCCAAGAAGTGGCAACTCTATTAGATTCAGGAAGTATGGTCTCCCTCATGACTCCTTCTCTCCTCACATCAGTGATCTCCCGCCGATGTCAATCACATGTGTTCATGGTGACACAAAACCCCACAGTTAAAGTTAACATCATGACCAAGAGGGGACGCTTCCTGGGACACGTAGGCTTGGTAAGCCATTTACTTTATCCAATTTTGTTAGGATGAGATTCTCCATTCTATGAAGGCCTGTGGAGGGGACTCTTTGAAGAGAAGGAAAATAAGTTTCAGCCACTTCCCCAAAGGAAAGCAAGGCAATCGCAGCTTACCAATACAACTGGCCCAGTGACAACCCCGATCTGTCTGGGAGATGAGGTAGATGAACTGCCGGCCTTGGAGGGGGAGACTGAAAATGAGAGAACAGAACCTGAAATGGTGGAGGAGGATGAACTGGAAGCCACAGACAGAGAGGAGGAGGAAGAGGAGGATGGGCCAGGTGCTCTGGAAGATGAATATTTCCATCCTGGTCTTTCTCAACATAAGGGAAGATTAGGGACAGCACAGTTGGAAGATCTCCATTGCTGTGTGTATCTGTCAAGGTAATACATTGAATTCTGGTAGATCCTGTGTGTGTACTAACTTTCCCTCATTTGGCATTAAAAAGAGTGTTCTGTACCGAGTCAAGCCATAGCCAAAGGACATCATTGTGGAGCAACTGCTGGTGCCGGCTCCCTTCAGGAAGACCGTCCTGAATTTAGCCCACAGTCACCTGCTAGGAGGACATCAACAGTAAAGACAACAGAGCGGCTGCAAAAACGTTTCTATTGGCCTGGAGTCCACGCAGACATCATCAGGTATTGTCAAAGTTGCCTGGACTGTCAGAGGACTGATCCCGTCCCCTCTTATAGTTATATGCTGATTCTGTTACCTATTATTAACGCCCTTTGAAAGAATAGCTATGGATCTCATTGGTCCCCTACCTACACTAGTCTGCCAAGGGTTTTCAACACATTCTTGTCATAGTTGATTATGCCACCAGGTACCCAGAGACCGTACCCCTGCACAGTGCCAAAACTAAGAACATAAATTACTCTAGATAATGCAGCTGTACACTTCTGTTTACCATCCTCAGACTGACAGCATAGTAGAAAGATTCAACAGGACACTGATATCTGTAAGATATTATTTGTTAGAATATATTTTTCTATGGGAAATTCTATACCATCTGGTTTGGTAGAGGAAACAGTCCTCCTCCCTTTTATCTAAGTTCCCTGGTAGCCCTGGTAGCCCTGGTAACCCTATCTTTATGACCAGAGACCAAAAGGGACCTGTCCTCTGATTGGCTCCTAGTCAAATTCGAAATGACCCCCACTTCTAAATTACTTTAGCATAAGGCACCCAAGTCATGGTGGTGGCAAAATGCTATTGGTTGGAAGGAAACCTTATAAAAGGGAAAACAAAGAGAATTTGAGTTTTCTCTTAACTTCTTCATCCTGCAACGAGACACAAGACAGAGCTGGAGGGAGAGACAGAGAGAGACACACCGCTTCCTGCCTGACCAGAATGGCCTATAAGCTGTACTGTGAGGAGAAAGAAGTAAATGGGTATTATCTGTTTCTTACTGTAATCCAGCAGAAGCTTAATATTACTTATTTTCAGTAATATAATTGAATGATATTAGTTTCCTATTTTTGTCAAAATAAATGATTATTGCACATCTGTGACTTGACCGCATCTTCCCTCTAAAAAGAATCTTAAAAGAGAAACCAATTGACCTATGAGTTTTCAGTTCAACTATTTATTTAGATTGACTGAAAAACCAAGCGTATCAAATTCTCTTACATAGTGGTGGCCAATACGGGGATGATGACAGATATTTGCTACAAGTCACAGATTGCTCTGCAGTATTAATGTGCATCATTGACAGAATAGCGCTGTATATCCGACTTTGCCTGAAAGACGAACCTCGCGTAACGGTGTCGTCAGCAAAGCCAGGATTGTACGAGCTGATCATTGACCTTAGGAGTGTGTAGTGATTTCAACTCCAAGGAGGAAAACCACATAAAGTGTGGGCGAGTGATTGAAAAGTGACCTTCTGTGAACAGAGGCAAACATGGATCATCTGTGTCAGAAGGCACAGAAGGCCGGTGTGTCCATAAGGACCGAATTAAAAACGCGATAAAGAAGTGTGCGAGCACTTCATTACAGAACTTAGAGTCCTGTTTAGCGGAGTTAACAAACGAAAAAGTGAAATTATCTGCTCTGTATGGGTTAGCTCAGTGTGTTAAGATCTTATCTGATCATTCTGCCGAGGTAGAAACTAAATTGAAACTTGTTAGCGATGAGAAATCTGCCCTGCTTTTACAAAATGCAGATGCAGACAGTGAGCAATAATGCTGTGTTTCGATGAAGAGCAGCGCAGATCTTACAATGAGAGTCTGAGAAAAGAGAATCGCACTTTACAGCAACAGTTCAATGATTGCCAGGCAGCTCTCAGACACACTGCAACCAAAGTTTCCCAAAGTAATCACACCGCATGTAAACAGCTAGTAATGCGCTTAAAAACCAAACTAGGCATGAAAACTGGTATCATTGCAGCTGTCGGAGGTCCGTGTTGTCCTGAACTGGACTCTGATGATGATGAATATTGGGAAGAGCTAGAGAGAGAGGCGTGGGACTGTGAATTCAATCCTGAATCCGCTCCCGTCTGTGTGGTTCGCACTCGGGCTGCAGTGAAACGCAGGATGTTAAGGACGAGCGACACAGAGCCGAGTCCAATACATGAAAGTACGAGAAGACGAAGTCATTCAGAAACACAGACAGCTCTGATGATCCTCGAGTCAGTAATGAGCCTCAGACAACTAAGCGTCTGACTGCTCTGGAACTGAGAGCATTCAAAGATGATTTGGGTCCAATTACTCTAGAGACAGATTTAGAGGAATTAATAATTCGACTTTTATCTTGCATTCAGTTACACCCACAACTGAACGACCTGCATTGGAAAACAATAGTTTTAGCTGCTTGTTCTCCAACTTTAAGATCCCTGTTAAGTGTTGATGAAGTGGGGAGAGCAAGTTCGTGGACTGAGGTCTTAGAGTTAATAAGCGAAGCTTGTGGCTGGGATGCAGCAGATTGGGGAAGTAAATTTTATTCTGCAACACAGAGAAAAGGCGAACATGTAAGGGCATATGCTCTGAGAAAACGAGCTCTCTATTTGTTTCTGGATACAATTGATGATGATATATATGATGAACAGTTTAAGAAATCCTTTTTATATGGATTACACCCTGATTTAAAGGCAATCCTGGGCATCTCAGCTGATGCAACCGAGGATTGGGAGAATTTGTTTCCTAAAATTTGCAGAGCACAGGAATTAGTGAAAAAAGGAGCTTGGAAATGTGTTAAAATTGATAATAAGGGGAAAACTGAAAAAGAATCCCGTGAAAAACTATTCCAGGTCGAGGGGCCTCATGTTTTCTTAAACACTGAGCCTGAATATGGGCGTTGTCCCCCTCATAATCCTCACTGGGAAAAGAAACATAACTCTGGTTACAAGCGTAACAGGGGCAGAAGTGACCGCGCTGGAGATCAGACTCACACCGACCCCAAGTCACACAGACAGGCCGGGACACCCCGAGGGGCGGTGCCTAACGTGACTCCTCTCACATATGATGAGTCAAAGGCAGCACCGACTCCTCCTCAGTACTCAACTCCTCCCCTGTATCCGCAGAAAGAGCTACAGCTCCTGCGTCAGGAAGTGCAACAACTGCGCACTGATCTCATAGGGAAAGCAGCCCATGCACAGCACGCATAGGGGTGCGTGGCCTCCCTGAAGGTAGAAACGAAGCTCTATCGGGACAGATGGAATAGGCCGATCTTAAGAGCAGCTGTTGACGGAGGCCCACAGCAATGCATGCTCTTAGACACTGGTGCTTCTGTGTCTGTCCTACATGCTCAATCTCCACACACACACACACATTATCTACAGGTATTACAGCTAATGTATCTGGGTTTAAGGGAGACATGACTACTGCTATGAAGGGTATAAAATGTAATTTGAAAATAGGTGATTATCAAACAACTTGGTCTCCTATATTAATGCCTTTACCTGAGGGTCAGTCAATTATTGGTTCGGATGTCTTGAGAAGAGAAGGTGTAATACTTGATTACGCTAATAATCAGATTTGGTTTAACAGAGGCAGAAATGTTGCGTACACTGTTAGTGATTCACATGCAGTATGTACTATTAAGTCACCAGGTGAATTACCGCTTCCATTCAATGAAAATTATGCAGTGAGGCAAATAATAGCAAAATACTCTGATGTGTTTGCCAGGCATAAGCATGATTGTGGTAATGTGGGTCAGGAGGAAGACATCAATGGTCCTCCTCATGAATTTCAAAAACAATATGGGATCCCCACTGAAAGTCACGAATCTGTTGCAACTGTTATTAGTTCTCTGTTACAGCAAGGAGTCATAAGACATTGTACTTCTACAACAAACTCTCCTATTTGGCCTGTGCGGAAGCCAGACGGATCCTGGAGACTGACTGTGGACTACAGGCGACTCAACGCTGTGACACCTACCTGTGCACCGATTGGAAGAGACACTGCCACTCTACTGTCCCGTGTCCCAACTGACAGTAAGGTCTTCACAGTGCTGGACTTTTCCAATGGTTTCTGGAGCGTTCCACTTGCGGATGGCTGAGGCTATATAAGGTTTTTCCAGACCTGAGTGCCTTGTCCAATACGTCGATGATCTACTGCTTGCTACAACTACAGAAGAAGAACATCTTCAGCTCTTTGATGAACTCTTAAGTCTCCTTTCATAAGCAGGTTTGAAAATCAACCCAAAGAAAGTGCAATTGTTTCGAGACTCTGTTTCATATCTAGGTGTTACTCTCACTCCAGAGGGGAAATCACCTGACAATGCCAAGGTTCAGCTAATCACAAAGTTGCCTTTGCCTGTCACTAAAACTGCATTGCATTCTTTCCTAGGTTTGATGGGATACCAACGAGACTTTATTCCAGAGTTTGCTACTTTTGCAAAGCCACTATATGAACTTTTGAGAAAAGAGGTGCCTGAAGATTTCTACAGTACTGAAACTTGGACAGAGAACCACACTAAAGCCGTTGAACAGTTAAAACAAGCATTGGTGCAAGCTACTGTGCTGCTAACTCCAAACCCTACACTACCTTTTCACCTAGAGGTGGGCTCCTCCAAAGAAGCACTGACTGCCGTGCTTTGTCAAGAACACCACGGTTTGCTGAAACCAGTAGCCTTCACTTCACGGTGTCTTCAGGGTGTTGAGAGACAGTATGATACGTGCACTAGACACTTGTTGCGACTTTTTGGGCAGTGAAACATTTCACTTATATTACTGGACTGAACAAAGTGGTGCTGCACACACCACATACTCCACTGAACTTGTTATTGAAGGCCACAGATACTTTAGTTTCATCACAGAGACTTTCGCATTGGACTTTGTTAATGTTGCAACGTGATTTAGACCTTGATTGTAAACGAACCACATTGATTCCACAAACGTTGCTTATGCAGGGTAAACCACGAGTGTCCATTGCCTGACACTGATATCTTGCCTAATCCTTTTGTTTTTGAGCCGCGTTCACAGGTTCCGAATGTGTAAATTGATGGATCAGCATACATTTGTAAGAACTCTGGTAGATTGCTAGCAGGTTTTGCAGTATTGTTCCCCGAGTACACTGTTAAATTTTCTTGTCCAGGACAATCGTCACAATATTCTGAATTGGCAGCTTTGCTAGAAGCCCTTAGGATAACTGATGATTCTGCAGATATTTATACAGATAGTGCTTATGTTGTTACTGCATGTACCTTGCTACCTCTCTATGGCAAAAACAATTTACGATCATCAGATGATCGTCCCTTGAAACATGCTACCTTACTACAGCATATCTGGTCTTCTATTCAGTCGAGACCAGGCGAAATTGTGAGAAAGGATTGTAGAGGTGAACATCATATTAGAAATGATTAAGCTGATTGGTGTGCTAAATTTGCTGCTAGATACTGTGGTCCGTGGCATTTGCCAGATCCATTGCCTACCAATGAAAATGTCTCTGCCAGTCACAGTCTCTTTTTGAGATTCAAAAATTAGATTCAGACATCCAGACTAATATTCATTGGCATTTGCAGGAGAAACTGCTGTAATAGTATCCATGTGTGTTATCCTCATCTAAACTATAATATGTGTTACTGGATCTGTAGTTAGTAGACACTTGGTTTGTGATGTATATGATGCACAAACTTGTCAATCCCTGCCACTTGAATTTCCATAACTGTTGAAAACTGTTAGTGTTACCAATTGAAACCACATATAGACACTAAGACTATAGGTTTTGTTTTTATTTTGTATACAGCTGAAAATGTGATGAAGTTCCTGCATAATATGTATGATTTAGGTATTATTGCACATGGAAAAGTATTAACTCTACGACAATTACCTCCATTTGTAGGTCAAATGAGAACCTCATGGAATGTTGTTGATCATACTGAATGTTGAATCACCTATCGCTCTACTATGTTGTGTACATGTTACGTTACTGGAGACTCATTACAGTTTAGGGTTAATGACATAACCAAGTTATCAACCTTACATGCTGTACCTGTGGATAAAATAGGATATTTGCAAGCACGACTAGTAGGCAATCACACGTAGTGCATTACAACAAACCGTTATTATTTGTACAATAATTTGGAATGTCAAATAACTAACTCCACTTTCTGTGTTCAAACCAGAAGTGCAATTAAGATTGGTGATCTGACCTTGCCTTATATTCCGCAAGACTTAAATTTTGCACCTATGTTTGCAGAGATCCTGAAACCTGTTGATCCTGAAGGTCTTATTAATTTATAGGAACTTTCTGATATAATTCTTCTCAAAAAAAAAAAAAAAAAAAATCTATCACAAAACAGTTCAACAGGGGGCACAACATTTGATTTCTGATGGAAATATGGAGAACACTTACAAGCATTCTTGGTGGGATTTTGCTTTTAAAGGTGCTACTTTCTTATCTGTGTTAATTGTTACTATGTGTATGTTTTATTACCTATGTCCTCTAATATGTACTTATTATAGTGATGTTATCACCATTCGGCGTGAGACATTAGTTTCACGTAATAAGCTTGGTAAATCCAATCTACCTCACAACTACATATAATAGGTGCATTGACTAAATGTTTATTTGTATTTTGTAATTCCTGTTTTTATTTATTTTTATTTTTTGTTTTGTTTTGTTCTGCATTCTTTTTATATTATTTTATTATTTACTGAAAGGTCAAACATCTGTTGAATGTTTTTCCCTCCCAAGGTGGGGACTGTAAGATATTATTTGTTAGAATATATTTTTCTATGGGAAATTCTATACCATCTGGTTTGGTAGAGGAAACAGTCCTCCTCCCTTTTATCTAAGTTCCCTGGTAGCCCTGGTAGCCCTGGTAACCCTATCTTTATGACCAGAGACCAAAAGGGACCTGTCCTCTGATTGGCTCCTAGACAAATTCGAAATGACCCCCACTTCTAAATTACTTTAGCATAAGGCACCCAAGTCATGGTGGTGGCAAAATGCTATTGGTTGGAAGGAAACCTTATAAAAGGGAAAACAAAGAGAACTTCTTCATCCTGCAACGAGACACAAGACAGAGCTGGAGAGGAGAGACAGAGAGAGACACACCGCTTCCTGCCTGACCAGACTGGCCTATAAGCTGTACTGTGAGGAGAAAGAAGTAAATGGGTATTATCTGTTTCTTACTGTAATCCAGCAGAAGCTTAATATTACTTATTTTCAGTAATATAATTGAATGATATTAGTTTCCTATTTTTGTCAAAATAAATGATTATTGCACATCTGTGACTTGACCGCATCTTCCCTCTAAAAATAATCTTAAAAGAGAAACCAATTGACCTATGAGTTTTCAGTTCAACTATTTATTTAGATTGACTGAAAAACCAAGCATTCCAAATTCTCTTACATATCCATGCTGCAACAGACCATGGAATGAGATGGGTGCAACTGGGACCAGCTGTTTGCCATCAATGAGGTACTCCAGGCATCCACAAGGTTTTCACCATTTGAATTGCTTTTTCCCCAAAGACCACGTGGTTTACTTGGCAGAACTAATCAGAATTTGGAACAACAGCCCTGTCTGTATAGCATGGTTATTGAGCGCATGGAGGAAATGAGGGCGCACATAAACTGAGTGATGCCAATGTTAAAGGAACACTTACTACAAGATCAAGAAGGCCAACAGAGAATATGCAGTGTAACCCCGGGAATTCGCTCCAGGAGACCGGGTCCTTGTCTTGGTTCCTACAATGGAGTGTAAGTTTCTAGTCACCTTGCACTGCCCTTACGAAGTGTTGAGATGAGTGGGACCAGTCAAGTATCTCATAAGATAAGCCGGACAAAGAAAACCAGAGCAAATTTATCATGTGAATCTGTTGAAAAAGTGGCTCAAGAGGTACTGGTCTGTTGTACTTTTTACAAACAATAGTGTGCATCTGTAGCGGTACTATCGGACAGGAGCCAAGAAGAGGTAGCCATAGGGGATGTGTCTCCCAAGGGATATTGGCAAGTCCCGTTAACCCCCACAGCTTGTGAGAAGACCTCATTCTCTACACCATACGGACTATTCCAGTATGTAATGTTCCCATTTGTGCTTCATGGAGGCCTGGCCACCTTCCAGAGAATGATGGACTGGATCCTCCGTCCATACCAGGATACGCGGTGGCCTACTTAGATGACATCATAGTCCACAGCCATACTTTGGTGGAACACATGGAACTCCTGACTGCAGTGATCGGGGGCCTTGCAACAGGTGGGATTGATGGCCAATCCAAAGAAGTGGATTTTAGGGGTGAGTTAGGCAAAGTATCTGGGGTACACGATTGGCCTGAAGAACGCCCTGTGTACTGCCCTGGAGTTGTATTCACCTGATTTTTCTCGCCCATTCATAGTACAGACTGATGCGTCTGATTCTGGGATTGGGGTCGTGCTCTTGCAGGACTTCAACAATGAAGAACACCAAATCCTATTCATCAGCCGGACGTTGTTACTCATTCCACGGTGGAAGAGAATGTTTGGCAATAAAATGGGCACTTGATTCTCTTGAATATGGTGTCTTGGGTCATAAATTTGTCTTGATGACTGACCATGGACCACTCACTTTGATAACGTGGAGTAACCCGCTGGTTTTTGGCCCTGCAGGCCTTTCATTTCCAGCTGGTTCACCACTCGGGCTCCGCTCATGGTAACGCCAACACCCCGTCCCAGATGCACTCCATGTTTTCTGAGTGAGCTCCGTCCCCGGGGTCGGAGCTGAGGGGGGAGGTGTGAAGCAGGATGGCAGGATCATTGCTATGTGCCTGCTTGGTATCTCTCTTTTCTGGCCAACAGGACCACGGACAGCAGCAGGAGGCATTCCAAGGGCTGTGTCTCATTCAATCTACTGAAAACACAAACAGCTGCAGCCCATCAAACCTGGGCTATGTAGATACTTTAAAACCTTAAATAAATGCTTTACTGTTTCTGGAGTGTTTGTCCTGGTAAACAGCTTAGCTGCCCAGGAAACCAATAGCCTGTGCAGACTTTGAGAAAGGCACCGGACTCTGGACAGTTTTCAGTGTCCTTTTTCTCCCCCCTTGTGTGAATTGTAACGCTCTCCCAACTCGCCTACCCACAATTCCAGACATCCCCCCCACACCCCGCTATACCAGTCAGTCAGTGTTAATGTACTGTAGTGTCCAGTCCTGCCAGTACCTTCTTGTCACTCAGGCCGGACACGGTGTCGATGTACTCCTCTTGGATCATGAAGGCGGCCAGGTTGGCAGTGTAGCTGGCCAGGAAGATGACAGCGAAGAAGGCCCAGACCAGCACCATGATCTTGCTGGTGGTGCCGCGCGGGTTCTCCACGGGCACAGAGTTATTGAACACCAGAGCCCAAAGCAGCCAGATGGACTTCCCTATGGTGAACTTAGATCCGCCCACACCTGAGGAGAGATGGGGGATAGTGACTGACTGGCTGACACACTGACTGGCTGACACACTGACTGGCTGGCTGCGGTGAGGGAACAGTGATTGACAGCTCACGTTTGGCGCTCTGCAGGCTGCGGTTGTACCCCACCGGGCTGAAGAACTCGAAGATGAAGACGGTTACGGCGACAACCGTCAGGCACATGACGAACATCATCACCCACACCGCCGGGCTGTAGGGCTCTGCGGCGCCACGGCAAGTCCACGGCAAGTCCACGGCAGGCACAGACGGAGGATTGGAGGGCACCGCGGCGCATCATGGTGACCGGAGGGTAGAGAGGATAGTAACATAGTATAACACAACACAAACACATCACAGTGCAGTACAGTGCAGTGCAGGACAACACAACACAGTGCAGGACAGCACAACACAACACAACACAACACAGTGCAGGACAGCACAGCACAACACAACACAACACAGCACAGTGCAGGACAGCACAGCACAGCACAGCACAACACAACACAACTTGGGTGCAGGACAGCACAACACAACACAACACAGTACAATGCAGTGCAGGACAGCACAGCACAACACAACACAACACAGTGCAGTACAGTACAGCACAGCACAGCACAGCACAGCACAGTACAGTACAGCACAGCACAGCACAGCACAACACAGTGCAGGACAGCACAACACAACACAACACAATGCAGTAAAGTACAGTACAGTGCAGGACAGCACAACACAACACAATACAGTGCAGGACAGCATAACACAACACAGTGCAGGACAGCATAACACAACACAGTGCAGGACAGCACAGCACAACACAACACAACACAACACAACACAGTACAGTGTAGTGCAAGACAGGACAGCACCACACAGCACAACACAACACAACACAGTGCAGTACAGTGCAGCACAGCACAGCACAACACAACACAGCACAACACCGCACAACACAACACAACACAGTACAGTGTAGTACAGGACAGCACAACACAGTGCAGGACAGCACAGCACAACACAACACAACACAACACAGTGCAGGACAGCACAGCACAACAAAACACAGTGCAGGACAGCACAGCACAACACAACACAACACAGCACAGTGCAGGACAGCACAGCACAGCACAACACAACACAACACAACACAGTGCAGTGCAGGACAGCACAGCACAGCACAACACAACACAACACAACACAGCACAGTGCAGGACAGCACAGCACAGCACAACACAACACAACTTGGGTGCAGGACAACACAACACAACACAGTACAATGCAGTGCAGGACAGCACAGCACAACACAACACAACACAGTGCAGTACAGTACAGGACAGCACCACACAGCACAACACAACACAACACAACACAGTGCAGTACAGCACAGCACAGCACAGCACAGTACAGTACAGCACAGCACAGCACAGCACAGCACAACACAGTGCAGGACAGCACAACACAACACAACACAATGCAGTAAAGTACAGTACAGTGCAGGACAGCACAACACAACACAACACAGTGCAGGACAGCACAGCACAACACAACACAACACAACACAGTACAGTGTAGTGCAAGACAGGACAGGACAGCACAGCACAGCACAACACAACACAACACAGTGCAGTACAGTGCAGCACAGCACAGCACAACACAACACAGCACAACACAACACAACACAACACAGTACAGTGTAGTACAGGACAGCACAACACAACACTACACAGTGCAGGACAGCACAGCACAACACAACACAACACAGTGCAGGACAGCACAGCACAACACAACACAACACAGTGCAGGACAGCACAGCACAACACAGCACAGCACAACACAACACAACACAGTGCAGGACAGCACAACACAACAGTGCAGGACAGCACAGCACAGCACAACACAACACAACTTGGGTGCAGGACAGCACAACACAACACAACACAGTACAATGCAGTGCAGGACAGCACAGCACAACACAACACAACACAGTGCAGGACAGCACAGCACAGCACAACACAACATACAGTACAGCACAGCACAGCACAACACAACACAACACAACACAACACAACACAACACAACACAGTACAATGTAGTACAGGACAGCACAACACAACACAACACAGTGCAGGACAACACAGCACAGTGCAGGACAGCACAGCACAGCACAACACAACACAACACAGTACAGTGTAGTACAGGACAGCACAACACAACACAACACAGTGCAGGACAGCACAGCACAACACAACACAACACAACAGTGCAGGACAGCACAGCACAACACAACACAACACAACACAGTGCAGGACAGCACAGCACAACACAACACAGTGCAGGACAGCACAACACAACACAACACAACACAACACAACGCAGTGCAGGACAGCACAGCACAACACAACACAACACAGCACAGTGCAGTGCAGGACAGCACAGCACAGCACAACACAGTGCAGTGCAGGACAGCACAGCACAACACAACACAACACAACTTGGGTGCAGGACAGCACAACACAACACAACACAGTACAATGCAGTGCAGGACAGCACAGCACAACACAACACAGTGCAGGACAGCACAACACAACACAACACAGTGCAGGACAGCACAACACAACATACAGTACAGCACAGCACAGCACAGCACAGCACAACACAACACAGTACAATGTAGTACAGGACAGCACAGCACAACACAACACAACACAGTGCAGGACAGCACAGCACAACACAGCACAGCACAACACAACACAACACAGTGCAGGACAGCACAGCTCATCTCGTACCCAGGAAGGCGGAGGGGGATACCGTGCCATTGCTACGGGAGACCATGACGCTGATGCCCGTCTCCACAAAGGGCACAGAGAAGTCCACGACCTCTGACCTCTCCTCGTTGATGGTCAGGGAGCCAATCGCCATGTCAGCTCGCTTATACACCACCTGCCCGAGAGAGAGACAGTCAGAGAGTGAGAATGGGAAAGGAAGTGAGTGGGAATGAGACAGACAAAAAGAGACAGGGGAGAGACAGCAAGAGAGGCGGCGAGAGACAGGGACCCTGGCATCACTCTCTACACAGATGACCTGGTGCTGCTGTCGCCCACAGAACTGGGGCTGCAGCAGAACCTGGTCCAGGGGGGACCTCAGAGGCAGATGCACTATTTTTCAAACAGCCAGTCGTGGTAGAAAGGACTGATATAATATTTAAAAAGAACTAGAAACAAATTCAAGAAAAGAAAACAGATCTGACAGGGACTGATTTACTCAAACAGCGAAGAATGTCTTTAAAACGTCTAGAATAATAAAGGCAAACAACCATCAGGATTTAAAACATACAAAATATCATAAACAAATAAAATAAGACACACAGTGTGTGCTATATTTAATAACCACTTACCCTCAGCAGGTATTGGTCAGTAAATTAATAACAAAAATGCTGAACATGGTGAGAAGCAGCTAAAGAGCAGCAGCCCAGCGAGGGAAAGGGACTAAGTGTGCGAAACAAAGGCAGATTCAGACTGTGGAGTGGAAACAATAGAGACAGACGAGGATAGACCTGGTGCTGCGGCTGTAAAGATGCGTAGGATTGGATTGGTGCTATGGAAACAGAGGCACGATTCTGTCAGTGTGCAAAGTCAGCCCATGAGACCTGTGCGCTGACAGCCTGATCGCCGAGTTCGCTGCCAGGCTGTGCTCCGTCCAGACCATCTGAACCAGTCAGAACCAGCAGCAACTCATGTCCATTAATGTTGGTGGGGCGGTCCCAGAATCTCTAACCCACTTTTGAACTCGTTATTTGAATAATGACGTGAAAACCAAATGGAATTAAGGCCAGTGGAGAGTCACCTGTGACTGAGTTTTAGGCTGTAAGAGAACTACGCAAACCCACACTGACAGCAGCACTCCAACACAGACAATCAGAGTCAGCCACATTATAGCACAAAACACAGGAACACCTCTCCCATTGGGACACACTCTAAAACACAAAGTCAATTGGATGCTATCGGGGCTAAAAAGAAAATCCATCGCGGCTCAATACCTGACCCAGGTGAGAGACTATAAACAGAGACAGACCTTAACAAGGTACAGGCTCAGTGAGCACAGTCTGGCCATCGGGACCGGCTGGCACAGGCAGACATGGCTGCCCAGAGAGGAGCGCCTGTGCGTCCACATTTCCTAGTGCAGTGCCCCAAATACAGCACACTAAGGGAAGCCTTCTTCCCAGAGAACCTCTGCAAACAGTTCCCAGACCTGCCTGACCATGAACAACTGCCCATCCTCCTAGGAGAGGAAAGCAGCTGCATCACAGAGTTCACAAGCGCCTGTCAGAGGGATAGAGAGGGACACTGAGGCCCCTCACATAGGGGGAGAAACACAAATAAATAAAATAATAATAATAATAATAATGATATGTGTGTGCATGTATGTGTATGTATATATCAGACTTGTAGCACTCAAGTCCGGGAGTCGGACTCGAGACGTGGATTTGGTGACTCGGACTCAGACTCGAGCCCAGGGTCAAAGACTCGGACTCGGACTCGACCTTGCATACAGTGAGATACTTCCACATACAGTGAGATCGGTCATCAATCACGTGCCCGCTCAGGTCCTCCCATTAGCTCACACAAGAGCCATTTTAAAGATATAGCGTGAGGTGTAGCCAGGACAGGGTTTTATTTCTTTAAAAATCCATTCTTGTCTGACAATACGTCCCACTAGACAGCTGTCTCCCACAACGATTATATGGATAATTACAATAATGTTGCTCTATATAAGTGTGTTGGTGTAGTCCAATACAATCTCGTGTTGTTTATATTGATCTCCCCTATGCCCCTGAGCTCTAACTATGACTTCACATCTTGTCTGCAATGATTAGCTCACAAGGATGTAGGACCTGTATTAACTGTATTTTTTCTTATGCATGTATGTCATTTTGAACTTGTAATTTGTACTATGTTTTGATCTGTAATTATACACTGTACTCTACCCTCTTATGTTTTGTAAGTCGCCCTGGATAAGGGCGTCTGCTAATAAATAAATAATAGTAATATACACTGATCAGCCATAACATTATGACCACTGACAGGTGAAGTGACTAACACTGATAATCTCGTTATCATGGCACCTGTCAGTGGGTGGGATATATTAGGCAGCAAGTGAACATTTTGTTCTCAAAGTTGATGTGTTAGAAGCAGGAAAAATGGGCAGCGTTAGGATCTGAGCGACTTTGACAAGGGCCAGATTGTGACGGCTAGACGACTGGGTCACAGCATCTCCAAAACTGCAGCTCTTGTGGTCAGTACCTATCAAAAGTGGTCCAAGGAAGGAAAAGCGGTGAACCGGCGACAGGGTCATGGGCGGCCAAGGCTCACTGATGCACGTGGGGAGTGAAGGCTGGCCCGTGTGGTCCGATCCAACAGACGAGCTACTGTAGCTCAAATTGCTGAAGAAGTGAATGCTGGTTCTGATAGAAAGGTGTCAGAACACACAGTACATCGCAGTTTGTTGCGTCTGGGGCTGCGTAGCCGCAGACCAGTCAGGGTGCCCATGCTGACCCCTGTCCACTGCCGAAAGCGCCTACAATGGGCACGTGAGCATCAGAACTGGACCACGGAGCAATGGAGGAAGGTGGCCTGGTCTGATGAATCACGAGTTCAAGGTGTTGGCCTCCAAATTCCCCAGATCTCAATCCAATGGAGCATCTGTGGGATGTGCTGGACAAACAAGTCCGATCCATGGAGGCCCCACCTCTCAACTTACAGGACTTAAAGGATCTGCTGCTAACGTCTTGGTGCCAGATACCACAGCACACCTTCAGAGGTCTAGTGGAGTCCATGCCTCGACGGGTCAGGGCTGTTTTGGCTGCAAAACGGGGACCTACACAATATTAGGCAGGTGGTCATAATGTTATGGCTGATCGGTGTATAATAATAATGAAATGTAATCATGTTCCACTAGAACCCCCGAGATGTCTGGCTAAATAAAGGTGTCACACCTGCAACATGTGCGGCGGGATCCTTCGTAACACCTTGGGAAGGGTTACCAAATGAACAACTACTTATTGTATTGTAACGGCAGGGCAATGGGAAATCTGTGGGACATTGTGTGTTGGACTCGCAAGGGGGTGTGCATGTGATAGAAAGCTAGCGATGAGTGTACGTGTGTGATGTCACCAACCATGGGTCCCTCTGCTGCAGTGTAATGCATTGCGATTGTTTATTTTCAATGTACTTTAGCACTATAAGCCTCAAAGGTGTTCTACTATATACAATTAAAATTGATTAATCTTATTTGAATGCAGATTAAATCATTGCCCAAAATAAAAAGGGACATGTGAACAAAAATTGAATGAGGGACAAAAATAACCTGCATATTTATTATCTTGTTGGTCAGTATTTTTCTGTGCAGTATTTTTCTAGTCCCATTAGCAGACTGGAGCTCATGTGCTCTCCAGACAGCAGAGTGATCGGGGGGGGGGGGTTCATCTATACACATCTTGTATTGTGGATTGCTGTTAGTTTTGTTGGCATGTTTGCAAAATAATTTAATTACAACAATAAATAAATATAAATATAGTTTTATAAACTTTTAAAACTGTATACAAATTGTATTCCCTAATTTATCATTGACACCCTTGGAACATAGTGACGTAAACAAAGGTTTGCCATCCCTGTATTAGGGTAACTTAACTTATGACTTTACAAATGCAGCGTTGTTAAAATCAAGTGCTGAATGCAATTTTTGCCGGAGAAAGATTGAAGAAAAGCTGTGAACAATAGGCATCTTTCACCCCCAGACCTGCAAGTGGCCTCTGATCACAACTAATAACTAAGTGTACCAAGAGGGCCAACAGGGGTTAATTGAAGAAAAAATCACTGTTTTTGTTTATTATTTGGCTGAAGTCCAGAGCTTACAGGCAGTGCTCAATTTGTAAATCCGAAGGTGCCGGAACGCAAAGTGTATATGAGAGCGGAGGTTTGACGAGGCAGGCACTAGTCCCGGAACAATGCAAAACGTGAGAGCAGGGGTGGGTGGGAGCAACGGTAAAAAAAACTTGAGAGCGGGGGGGAGGGAGGTTGCGACAGGATTGGCGTAAATACAGAGACACTCAAAACCCGAGATCCGGGTTGTTCCGGCACAAATTAAGCTCTGCTTACAGGCTTCTCAAACACTAAAATACAAGGTGATATATAATATATAATTGCATAATAGTATACAACATGCAACAATTTTGTGTTTGTATAGAAAAAATCCTTTTGATAAATTTTATTAACTACTGCTAAGTACATCTTTAGGAAAACTGACAGTGGAAATGGTCTCCTACAGAGTTTATTTTATTTCATATTGATAATGTTATGAAACATGACTAAACAATAAACAGAAGAGCAAAAACTGACCAACTAAGCTTTAATCTTTGTCATCTGGGCTGTTGTCCCTAAATTAAATTCAACTTTAGATTTGAGTCAAAAAAATCAAGGATCATGGTGACTCGGACTCGGACTCGAACCATGGTGACTTGACTACAAGTGTGGTATATACACGCACACAACTATATATTCATTCAATATATATCTTATAATGTGGTTGATTAGTTTATTTATATTGTGATGTTGTCGTAAATGTTATTTATTGTATTTGTTTCTGTCTTACATGTTAATTGTTGATAGAATGTTCAATCATTGCTTTGGCAATATTGTCTCAATTAGACATGCCAATAAAGCTCCAGAAATTGAAATGAAAACTGAATTGAATAGACAGTAAATAGCCCACTGAGACTATTGCAGCTAGTAGCACACGAAACGCTGAAGTTGCCTATATATTTTAAAAGATGGATTTCCTTTATCATATAACCCAAGTGCCCCCGACAAAAAAAGGCACAAGGATAGAATAAAGTCTAAAAATAGCCTACTCTAATTTAAACTTATTTTCACAGCAATGAGAAGGATATGTCAGTTTTTAAATTGACGAGAGATAGGATCAGCCTTCTGGAGAAAGAGGGTCCGGTCTTTTTTCAGTTTATTCTTGTGTTTCATGTTTCTTAGCACGTTTTGAAAAGTGTTTCAGATCTCTCACCCCTGTGTTAGTCCATATATCTGCTGCTAACAATGACCAGGAATAGTGTATTCCATGTAGAACAGCCACAGAGTCGTGTTTTCTCATCATACCATACACTTGAAAATGTCTTGTTTTATGTTTTCCCTTGGTCCTTTGTTTGTTGAGTAATTTGAATGTCTGGTCTGTTGGGGCCAAGCTGCTTAATTACTAACTGTAATTGTACTCGTTCAAATGTTGTGTATTTTAAGAAACTACAGTTACACACAATAGCTTTACAGGCGCATATCCATGCAGACTGACACACGAGACCGGTGGAGGGCTCAGAGTTGTGCAGTGTGAGGGGCAGACGCACGGCTCCCCCTACGAGCTTCTATTAGCGCTGCCTGCAGTTCCCATATTTGACCACATAGCACCATAATAAACCGGCTACTGGAGTGGGGCGCTGAGCTCCCCCGCCCCAATGCTGTGCAAGAGCTGGATTGAGACCGAATCCCTGAGATAGCGATTTTATCTCTGAAATATCGATACTTCTTGTCTAACTTGATTAATTGATTGTACAGAAACTGTGGATAATGAGTTTATGAACAACTATGGTTTTGGGTGGATTCATTTTTTAGAGGGGCTCTGCCCCACTTGCCCATAAGAAGGAGCCGCGCCTGATCAGAACTAGTCCAGGCTGCACTCCGTCCAGACCCCCTAAACCAGTCAGAACCAGTCCAGGCTGACGGCTGGGTGCTGCGGGCCATGTGCACAGTGGGGTGAGGCACTTACATTTCTGAGCCACACAGCCATGTCACACAGAGAGGATGAATGCGGTTCTGTGGGAGGAGCTGCTCAGCTATAACAATACTGGGGTTTCGGTGAGCAGGCGATGGCTGTGATCGGCTGGCCTGGTCCACTCGGGCCGGCACTCAATGGGATTGTATCACTACCTGTTAAGTTGTTAATAAATATATATTATATATTTATGTATTTTAATTATTGCTGCTCTTGTGTAAAACAGCACAGCTCCAATAAAGACCAATAAAGCAACCTCTGAATTTGAGGGAGAGGGAGAAAGAGAGGGAGGGAGAGAGAGAGAGGGGGAGAGAGGCAGAGAGAGGCAGCACAGGTGACTTCTGACCTCGCCCACCATCCCGTTCCACACTCCATCAATCTTCTTGCCATGCTTCCCGTTGGTCACCAGGTAGAGGTCGTAGGTGAAGCCCACCATCTTGGCCAGGCGCTTCAGGATGTCGATGCAGAAGCCCTTACAGCACTGCTTCACCGGGACCAGACCCTCCAGCACCACACTGCAGGGGAGAGGAGAGAGAGGGGCTTAATGCACACACTGACTGACTGACATTAGCACTGACTCACTGAAAGAGAGAGACACACAGAGACACAAAGACACAGACACACAGACAGAGACACAGAGACACACACACAGAGACACATAGACAGAGACACAGAGACACACAGAGACACACAGACACACAGAGACACATAGACAGAGACACAGAGACACACAGACACACAGACACACACACACAGACACATAGACAGAGACACAGAGACACACAGAGACACACAGACACACAGACAGAGACACACAGAGACACACAGACACAGAGACACAGAGACACAGAAACACAGGGACACAGACAGACAGGCTCACACACACACAGACCTGCTGTTCAGGGGCCGGCGGCAGGGCACACTGTCGCGGATGCAGGTGCCATGGGAGTCAGCCGGCTCCACCACCACGAAGGGCCGCTCCTCCAGGGTGGCCACTCGCAGGTGCTGCGCCGCGTCAGGGGGGCGCAGAAATGGCCCATACCGCGACCAGGGGGGGTACCGCAGCCGCAGCATGCCTCCCTCCCATGTACCCACCTAGAGCAGGGAGAGGCAGAGAGAGAGGAGGGCAGGGGGACAGGTCAGTGATTACAAGAGAGAGAGACTGACTGACTGACTGACACACTGACTGACTGTGGAAGGGACGGGGAGAGAGGGGGAGAGGGAGGAAGACAGAGAGGGAGAGAGAGAAGGGGGGAAGGGAGGGCACTGACCTCCTCCCAGCCCCGCCCATGGTTGTAGGATATGACATCGAGCGAGGGATTGGCCAGGAAGCCATCGCTGTTGAACGAATAATCTCGACCAGCCAGAGTGATGTTACTAAAATACCTGAGAGAGAGAGAGAGAGAGAGAGAGTCAATAATTCCTTTAATCTTTTTAAATGCATTTATTTTATTTAAATTGATCTGTTTATATTTGCTATTTGGTGGTTATATAAGGTAAAAAAAAAAGTGAAGTTGTTTGGCAATTGTCACGGATGCTTTGGCAACACATATGCTGGTCAGGCCAATGTAGCACTATCAATCTCAATTTAAATTTCATAGAGAGGAAGCCGAACAGAGGAAGATATAGAGAATTGGCCATGGTGTCAGAGCAGTCTGACACCCCTGACCTCACTCTACAGAAAGTAAATTCCTGCTCTATGCAGAGGACCTGGTGCTGCTGTCGCCCAGTGAACAGGGGCTTCAGCAGAGCCTGGCTCTGTTGGAGCAGCACTGTCAGACCTGGGCCCTGGCAGTTAATCTGGACAAAACCAAAGTCATGATCTTCCAAAAGAAACCCAGATCTCAGGCAAACAGGTACCGCTTCAATGTAGGAAACATGCCCCTAGAGCACAGCACTACATACACATACCTGGGTCTGACCATCAGTGCGTCAGGGAGCTTTAACCTGGCAGTGAAGGCACTAAAGTAAAAAGCACGAAGGGCATTCTGTGCTATCAAGAGGAGATTCTATGACATAAATCCCCCAATTAAAATCTGGGTAAAAATATTCGAACCAATTGCCCTCTGTGGTACCGAAATCTGTGGTCCACTCACAGACCAGGAAAACCAAAAATGGGACAATCACCCAGCAGATGTCCTGCATGCAGAATTCTGTAAATCAGTACTCCAGGTGCACAGAAACACCCCAGACAATGCATGCACTAAAATACTGGCTTCACTTACAACACAGTAACCCAGATTCATACCACTACAAGGCCCTTCGAAGCCAAGAGCTCAGCTCACTAAAGAGTCCCCTCAGCCAACTAGTCCTGAAGCTCACCGCACTGAGCCACACGGACATCAATCAGCTTCAGGACAGCACTGCACAAACACGACAAATCAAAGCCAACATTGGACTAATGAAACCAAAACACAAAACAAAATGGAGTGCTATCGGGCCCTGAACAGAAAATACATCCCAGCAAAATACCTAACCGAGGTAAATGATTTAAGACAAAGGCGAATCCTGGCCAAGTACAGGCTCAGTGACCACAGCCTGGCCACAGAGACGGGCCAACACAGGCAGAGCTGGCTGCCCAGAGAGGAGCGGCGCTGTGGTCACTGAGAGACAGGAGAAGTGGAGACAGAGATGCACTTCCTACTACACTGCAATAAATACAAAGAAACGAGAGACATATTCTTCCGCAAAATCAATGTCTCTCTCCCACATTTCCCAAACAAGACAGAGCTACAGAAACTGGCTGTGCTCCTGGGAGAGGGACACACTGCCCCACTAGCTGCCTGTCACAGCCTGAGAGACACGGGGTGAACCCTCAGCACAGGGGAACTGCAGGGGGTGAGATGTGTCTATATATTACAGTATATATCATTACTGAAATTTATTATTTTATTACTACTATTGTTTATTAGTTTGTCTATTATTGCAGTATTATTATTGAGTATTATTGAGAGGGAGAGGAAAAGAGAGGGAGGAGTAGCAAGATTGTGGTGGAGGGGAGAGAGGGGAAGAGGGAGAAGGAGGGGGAGAGACAGCAAAATACATCACAAATACACTGACAAAAACTCAAAAACTCAGGCAGACATACCCAAATTGCTGTCACCAGGGGGCAGTGCTGTGTGTGTCTATTGACTATAGGCTGCAGTGACAGTGTGGACACCAGGGGGCAGTGCTGTGTGTGTGTCTATTGACTACAGGCTGCAGTGACAGTGTGTGGACACCAGGGGGCAGTGCTGTGTGTGTCTATTGACTATAGGCTCCAGTGACAGTGTGGACACCAGGGGGCAGTGCTGTGTGTGTCTATTGACTATAGGCTCCAGTGACAGTGTGGACACCAGGGGGCAGTGCTGTGTGTGTCTATTGAATATAGGCTGCAGTGACAGTGTGTGGACACCAGGGGGCAGTGCTGTGTGTGTCTATTGACTACAGGCTCCAGTGACAGTGTGGACACCAGGGGGCAGTGCTGTGTGTGTCTATTGACTACAGGCTGCAGTGACAGTGTGTCGACACCAGGGGGCAGTGCTGTGTGTGTCTATTGACTATAGGCTCCAGTGACAGTGTGGACACCAGGGGGCAGTGCTGTGTGTGTCTATGACTACAGGCTGCAGTGACAGTGTAGACACCAGGGGGCAGTGCTGTGTGTGTCTATTGACTATAGGCTGCAGTGACAGTGTGTGGACACCAGGGGGCAGTGCTGTGTGTGTCTATTGACTATAGGCTGCAGTGACAGTGTGTGGACACCAGGGGGCAGTGCTGTGTGTGTCTATTGACTATAGGCTCCAGTGACAGTGTGGACACCAGGGGGCAGTGCTGTGTGTGTCTATTGACTATAGGCTGCAGTGACAGTGTGTGGACACCAGGGGGCAGTGCTGTGTGTGTCTATTGACTATAGGCTGCAGTGACAGTGTGTGGACACCAGGGGGCAGTGCTGTGTGTGTCTATTGACTACAGGCTGCAGTGACAGTGTGGACACCAGGGGGCTGTCCGTTTCTTTTTCAGTTATTCGTCTGCTTTGAGATCATAGTCTTCATCTTTTGCAAGACTATTTTAATTATTTTTAATTATTATAATTTCACCACTTGGAAAATTACTAGCTCCTTAATCTTGCGCTACATATCACAATGTGAAATAATATCAGTATGTAAGGAGCTTCAGTAACGATTATTATTATTTATTTATTTTACTATTTATTTTACTATTATACTATTTAAGTTTCAACAATCACTCTGTCACAGCTCTTGCGCTACAAAACTTCTTTGTCATAAACTAAGGCTTCACACTGTCCCTGTAAGGATCCTCATCTTGTCATCAGTAAACATTTTGATTCATGTTATTATAATTTACTACTATTACTATTACTAATACCTTATTATTATTATTATTATTATTATTATTATTATTATTATTATTATTATTTGTATTATTCTGTTCCAACAACAAAACAGCTGACAATGGACAAACACTGAAACACTGACAATGGATAAGGTGAGCATATGGATCCAAGATGAGGCTGTGACACCTCTGTCCCTGTGACAGCAGTGCAGTGTCAGCACTGTGGCCAAGTGGGATCCACGTGGGGCTGGAGAGCAGACGCAGGGAGAGACGTGTTCACACGCTTAATACACAGACATGAATCATAACAGCAGACACACACACACACACTGTGTTTTGGGTTATGTGTGTTGTAATACGATCGGACTTGTAGTTGCGACATGTCATGGTAAAAACATTGTAAAGGGTAGTAAAGTGTAGTGTGGTGTACTGTGGTATATAGAGGTTTATGATGTAAAAGCAACAAAATTACAGTACAGTATAAAGTATATCAATAATATCTATTATGTCCCTCCCCTTCTCTCCTCTCCCCCTCCCTCTCTCTGTCTCTCTCTTTCTTACCGGATTAGCCCTCCTCCCAGTCTCTGAGTCTGGTTGCTGTCTGTCTGGCAGCTGCCCGAGCCAAAGTTTGGCCCCTCCGTCCCTCCATAGTCCTTCCGCATGGCCGCCGCCCCCTGGGCCAAGATGGCCACGCCCCTTGCAATGCGGCGACGCGATTCGTCACGCCAGCCCTGTCATTGAAACACACACAGAATTAGAGAGGGAAAGACAGAGGGAGAGAGAAACATAGAGCGAATGAGAGATAGATAAAGGGAGAGACATGGAGGGAGAGAGAGGTCAAATGAAAGAGAGAGAGAATGGGAGAAAGAGGGAGAGAGAGTGAGAGGGAGAGAAAGAGAGATAAAGGGATAGACATAAAGGAAGAGAACGAAAGAGAGGGACAGAGGGATCACCTGAGGTCTGACAGCAAACAGTGAGCGAGGGAGGGTGTCGGAGTCAATGCCTGCCAAGGCTGGGCCAACGGTAAACCACATATGGGAGGGGCCAGCCTGCCCCGCCCCCCAAGCCGCCTTGAACACAAGCTCCGCCTCCTCCCTGGAACAGTACAGCAGCCTGACCTGAGAGAGAGAGAGAGAGAGAGAGAGAGAGAGAGAAAGAGAGAGGTGTGAATAACACTGACTGACTCACCTACTCTATCTCACTCTCTCTCCCCTTCTCTATGTCACTTTCTATCTCTCTTCTACTCTGTATCTCTTCCCTTCTTCTCTTCCCCTTCCCCACCTCCCAGGGCTGCTGCTGCCAAAGCCTGAGACTCAACTGCTCACAATAATACATTTAAAACACAAACATAACTGGAGAAATAAGTCAATCATAATTAAATACATAAATAATATAAATAACACAAGTAGATTCCTAAAATCACTCTCTCACGCCCCTCACTCTCTCTCTCGCCCCCTCCACTATCTCTCTCGCACCTCACTCCCTCTCTCGCCCCTCCTCTCTTTCACCCCCTCCTCCCTCCATACCTGGGCCTCATTGTCCTTCAGCATCCTGCGTGTGCGCGCGCCCCCCGGGTCGTCTGTCAGGTTCAGCATCACCACGCTCTTCTTCTCCCAGCCGATGAAGGAGCCGTCAGTCAGTCCCTCCGCGCTGGACAGGAAGTCCTGGTAGCCGTGGTGACGGGAGGTGACGAGCGAGAAGGCCGTCCAATCGTATTGCTCCAGCACCTCGAAGATCACCTGCAGCTGCAGGGGGGTGGGGCAGGAGAACTGCAGGAACACAGAGCCCGTCTCCTGCAGAGGGAGGGAGACAGGGAGAGGGAGAGGGAGAGGGAGGGGGAGAGAGATGGTGGTTACAGTACAGACGCACACCTCCTTCGCTCTCCCTTTCCCTCCCTCTCTTCCTCCCTCTCTCTCACAGAACACATCTGTCCAGAGGTGCTCACCTGTGGCGCCCGGCCCAGCGCGCCTCCCCCCCCGACGGCGGCGATTGGCAGCCCGGCCTGGGCGGACACGAACTCCAGCAGTGGGGCGAGGGGGCCGCGGGGGGGCGGGGGGGGGCGCTCCTCCTCGTAGACCAGCCCCTGCAGCGGCCGAGACGCCAGCAGGCCGCACAGTTGAAGCAGGAGGGAGCGCGGGCTGCTGTCATTCACCGGCACCCACAGCACGTTCACAGGGCCCCAAGGCGTCACCACAGTGCTGGGCCCCGCTCCCAGGCCCGCCCCAGGCCCGGGCCCCGGGCCCAGGCTGATGGTGCCGCCGCTGTTGGAAGGGTGGCTGTTGCTGCTGCTGCCGATGCCCAGACTGGGGTAGAGAATTCGTCCTCCTACCACTCCACCTCCTCCTGCTCCTCCTCCTCCTCCACTTCCTCCTCCTCCTCCTCCTGCCGCTCCTGTCCCTGCACCTCCTGTGGCTGTGCCATCAGGATGGAGGGAGGAGGAGGAGGAGGAAGAGGAGGAGTAGACGACAGCGATGTTTATGAATGTGTTGGGGCTGGCGATGTCTCGGTCTCGCTCCCGCTCCCTCTCTCGCTCCCTCTCTCGCTGGCTCTCCCTCTCCCGTGGCCTGCCTAATATCGCAGGGGAGGAACCTGCCAGCCAAGCCCCCGGCCGCTCCCCCCAGCCAGGCCACAGGGCCAGCAGCAGGAGAGGGAGGAGCAGCCGAGCTGGGAAGGGCCGAGCCAGGAAGGGGGCGGAGGAGGAGGAGGGGTGGGCAGGCTGAGGGGAAGCGCCCTGGCTGGTGGACATGGCGATGGAGGGAGGGGGAGGGAAGAGGGGAAGAGCCGGATAGCAGAAGTGGAGAGATCCAGGGTTTGAGTTTGTTGAAGGAGCCACGGGAAGGGGCGAAGTTTAATACACACACAGGCAGAGAGAGAGAGAGAGAGTGTGTGTGTCTGTGTGTCTACATGTAAGGGAGAGTTGATATAATCTGTAAAGAAAGGAGAGAGAAAAAGGGTTAGTACAGTACATGAACACTGACTGACTGACTGGACACTACAGTATATTATCAATAGCAGTATTACCACAGATAGAGGGAGACAGACAGACAGACAGATAAAGTAAATGCTCATCCCCAAAGTGTCTCTCTCCCTCCCTGCTCTCTGTCTCTCTCACACTTTCTCTCTTTCTGTGTGTACCACCTCCTCACCCTCCCTCTCCCTCTCTCCCCCTCTCTCTCTCCTTCTCTTTCTCTCTGTTCAGCTGGTCTTTTGACCCTGAAGAGTCCTTAGAGAAAATGATTTATAAAAAAGGTGAGAGTGAGAGAGGGAGAGAGAGAGTGAGAGAGAGAGGGAGAGAGAGAAACAGGAGTGGTAGGGGGGAGAGAGAGGAACCAAGGTGAAGTGAGAGGGGGAAGGGGAGAGAGAGAGAGTGGGAGAGGTGGATGGGGAGAAAGAAAGAAGAGAGAGAGGTGAGTAGTGGGAGAGGGAGGGAGAGAGATACATAAATTGCAGCATAATCACACATTAAATACTACTACTGATGCACTAATCAATGTAGGTCGGTCAATACAATGTAATACACAATTGAACAGCACAGATCACTCTGTAAACACTCTGTAAACACTGTGCTGCACCCAGAGGGCAGGCCTGCACTGCTGCTATAGAGACAGGTGTGCACTGCGCTGTTGCTATAGAGACAGGTGTGCACTGTGCTGTTGCTATAGAGACAGGTGTGCAGTGCACTGTTGCTATAGAGACAGGTGTGCACTGTGCTGCACTGTTGCTATAGAGACAGGTGTGCACTGTGCTGCACCGTTGCTATAGCGACAGGTGTGCACTGTGCTGCACTGTTGCTATAGAGACAGGTGTGTACTGTACTGTACTGTTGCTATAGAGACAGGTGTGCACTGTGCTGTTGCTATAGAGACAGGTGTGCAGTGCACTGTTGCTATAGAGACAGGTGTGCACTGTGCTGCACTGTTGCTATAGAGACAGGTGTGCACTGTGCTGCACCGTTGCTATAGCGACAGGTGTGCACTGTGCTGCACTGTTGCTATAGAGACAGGTGTGTACTGTACTGTACTGTTGCTATAGAGACAGGTGTGCATTGTGCTGTTGCTATAGAGACAGGTGTGCACTGTGCTGCACTGTTGCTATAGCGACAGGTGTGCACTGTGCTGCACTGTTGCTATAGAGACAGGTGTGCACTGTGCTGTACTGTTGCTATAGAGACAGGTGTGCACTGTGCTGTTGCTATAGAGACAGGTGTGCACTGTACTGTACTGTATGTGTATCTTGTTCACAGCTCATTGATATTACAGACAACTACCTGTCTAGTCTAATTAGAGGTAATTACCATCATGTTCTAACGACCTCCCTACTGCTTACAATTATAGGAGAGAGCAAGAGAGAAAAGGAGATATTGAAAGGGGGAGAGATACATAGAGAGAGGGAGGGAGGGAGAGAGATGAAAAAGATGAAATCATTATATAAACAAACATATTTGTGTAAAAGATTATTTTTCCGATCCCTCTCCTCTCCCACACTCCAGTCAGGCAGCGCTATCAGACAGTGTGTGAACAGTCTGACACACAGAGACACAGCCAGCTGGACAGCACAACTGCTTCCACTGGACACGGAGAGAAAGATCACAAATGATCCTTTATACTATATTACTATAAAACTACTATAACAACATTGACTACTACTACTGCAACTGTTACTACTACTGCTATTATAACCACTGCCAACTGTGCAACTAATGCAATCACTGTACTTCTACTACAGCAATCATATAAACTATTACAACTACTAACACTGTACTACTACTACAGTAAGCATATATATCTCTACAGCTACTAGCAATGTATTACTACTACAAACTTTACAACTGCTCCTATACTACTCTTCCACTACCAGTCTGCTCACACCAGAGCACAAAAATCACAGTCAATGGTCTGCTATTGATCTCTAATTACTGATCGATCAATATTGATTGTCTATTGATTGCCAGATTACTCCACACTATCACACCAGTTAGGATAAACTGTCCTATACTGATCACTAGTAGTGTCAGTCACTGTGTGTGTGTGAGAAAGAGAGAGAGAGAGAGAGGGAGAGAGTGCATATCTCTGTGTGCGAGTGTGTGTGTGTCAGAGACAGAGTATGTGTGTGTGTGTGTGAGTGTGTGTGAGAGAGAGAGTGCATATCTGTGTGTGAATGTGTGTGTATGTGTGTGTGTGAGAGAGACAGAGAGAGTGTGTATCTGTGTGTGTGTATCTATCCTTGTGTTTGTGTCTGTGTCTATTTCTATGAATGCATCTATCTCTTTATATATATATATATATATATATGTACGTCTATCTATCATTTTTCCCCCTCCTTCTCTCTCTCTCTCTCTCTGATCGACCGCTATTTTCTGCGCTAATCTTCCGCGAGACGAGCCTCGCGCTGACACAAAACCGTGTGTGTGTGTCTGTGTGTGTGTGGTGTGTGTGTGTGTGTGTGTGTGTGTCTGTGTGTGTGTGTGTGTGTGTGTGTGTGTGTGTGTGTGTGTGTGTGTGTGTGTGTGCGTGTGTGGTGTGTGTGTGTGTGTGTGTGTGTGTCTGTGTGTGTGTGTGTGTGTGTGTGTGTGTGTGTGTGTGTATGTGTGTATGTGTGTGCGTGTGTGTGGTGTGTGTGTGTGTGTGTGTGTGTGTGTGTGTGTCTGTGTGTGTGTGTGTGTGTCTGTGTGTGTGTGTATGTGTGTGTGTGTGTGTGTGTGTGTGTGTGTGTGTGTGTATGTGTGTGTGTGTGTGTGTGTGTGTGTGTGTGTGTGTCTGTGTGTGTGTGTGTGTGTCTGTGTGTGTGTGTATGTGTGTGTGTGTGTGTGTGTGTGTGTGTGTGTGTGTGTGTGTGTGTGCACGCGCAGCAATGACAGAGGGGTCAAAGCCCCGCGCGACGGCCGCTTCTTCTCTCTCTCCCTCCCACCCTCCGCCAACACAACGCCAACCACACTGTCCTGTAAACACCGAGCCCCCATGCACAACGCGACACAACACACACAGACAGACACACAGACAGACTGCCACACGGGGAGAGAGAGGCAGACAGAGGGAGGGAGAGAGGGAGATAGAGAGAGAGGGATGACAAAACAGACAGAATATCATATAAACATGATCACTTACTGTGGCTTGTCACCGGTCAGCCAGTCACGCATCTTTCTCGGTGTCCCCCGCGGTCTCCCATCCTTTCTCCCTCTCTCTCCTCTTTCTGTCCCCCTGTCACTCGCTTAAGCGTCTGTCTCTCCTTCCTTCTCTCCCTATTTCTCCATAGACGAATATATAGGCCCGATAGGTATTAATTTATTTTTCAATTTCGCGTCTCTCTCTCTCTCTCTCTCTCTCTCTCTCTCTCTCTCTCTACCTACCTATCTCTCTCTCCCCCTCTCTCCTTTCCCCCCCGATCTTTTGTTAAAATTCCGTATATGCACCCCGTCGCCTAGCAACCGTCAACCTCTCTCTCCCTCTCTCTCTCCCTCTCTCTCTCCCTCTGCCTCTCTCTCTCTGTCAGAGGCGACACATGTTGAATGTTAAAAACTTAACTGGCTGTAACAATTGCAACGTCTCTCTCTCTCGCTCGCTCGATCTCTCTCTCTCCCTCTCTCTCTCGTGTCATAACACAATATAAATATTTACTATCATCGCTCCCTCCCTACACACCTCCTACGTTACGCGTAACTCATTGGCAGTATCTTGAATCTAAGTACAATTAAACGTTTCTCTCCCTCCCTCTGTTTCTGTAGTGTCCAGTCAGTCAGTGTTAATGTACTGTAGTGTCCAGTCAGTCAGTGTTAATGTGCTGTAGTGTCCAGTCAGTCAGTCAGTGTTAATGTGCTGTAGTGTCCAGTCAGTCAGTCAGTGTTAATGTGCTGTAGTGTCCAGTCAGTCAGTCAGTGTTAATGTGCTGTAGTGTCCAGTCAGTCAGTCAGTGTTAATGTGCTGTAGTGTCCAGTCAGTCAGTGTTAATGTACTGTAGTGTCCAGTCAGTCAGTGTTAATGTACTGTAGTGTCCAGTCAGTCAGTGTTAATGTGCTGTAGTGTCCAGTCAGTCAGTGTTAATGTACTGTAGTGTCCAGTCATTGTTAATGTACTGTAGTGTCCAGTCAGTCAGTGTTAATGTGCTGTAGTGTCCAGTCAGTCAGTCAGTGTTAATGTGCTGTAGTGTCCAGTCAGTCAGTGTTAATGTACTGTAGTGTCCAGTCAGTCAGTGTTAATGTGCTGTAGTGTCCAGTCAGTCAGTGTTAATGTACTGTAGTGTCCAGTCAGTCAGTGTTAATGTACTGTAGTGTCCAGTCAGTCAGTGTTAATGTGCTGTAGTGTCCAGTCAGTCAGTGTTAATGTACTGTAGTGTCCAGTCATTGTTAATGTACTGTAGTGTCCAGTCAGTCAGTCAGTGTTAATGAGCTGTAGTGTCCAGTCAGTCAGTCAGTGTTAATGTGCTGTAGTGTCCAGTCAGTCAGTCAGTGTTAATGTACTGTAGTGTCCAGTCAGTCAGTCAGTGTTAATGTGCTGTAGTGTCCAGTCAGTCAGTGTTAATGTACTGTAGTGTCCAGTCAGTCAGTCAGTGTTAATGTACTGTAGTGTCCAGTCAGTCAGTCAGTGTTAACGTGCTGTAGTGTCCAGTCAGTCAGTGTTAATGTGCTGTAGTGTCCAGTCAGTCCGTGTTAATGTACTGTAGTGTCCAGTCAGTCAGTGTTAATGTACTGTAGTGTCCAGTCAGTCAGTCAGTGTTAATGTGCTGTAGTGTCCAGTCAGTCAGTCAGTGTTAATGTGCTGTAGTGTCCAGTCAGTCAGTCAGTGTTAATGTGCTGTAGTGTCCAGTCAGTCAGTCAGTGTTAATGTGCTGTAGTGTCCAGTCAGTCAGTCAGTGTTAATGTGCTGTAGTGTCCAGTCAGTCAGTCAGTGTTAATGTACTGTAGTGTCCAGTCAGTCAGTGTTAATGTGCTGTAGTGTCCAGTCAGTCAGTGTTAATGTGCTGTAGTGTCCAGTCAGTCAGTGTTAATGTGCTGTAGTGTCCAGTCAGTCAGTCAGTGTTAATGTACTGTAGTGTCCAGTCAGTCAGTGTTAATGTACTGTAGTGTCCAGTCAGTCAGTGTTAATGTACTGTAGTGTCCAGTCAGTCAGTGTTAATGTACTGTAGTGTCCAGTCAGTCAGTGTTAATGTGCTGTAGTGTCCAGTCAGTCAGTCAGTGTTAATGTGCTGTAGTGTCCAGTCAGTCAGTGTTAATGTACTGTAGTGTCCAGTCATTGTTAATGTACTGTAGTGTCCAGTCAGTCAGTCAGTGTTAATGAGCTGTAGTGTCCAGTCAGTCAGTCAGTGTTAATGTGCTGTAGTGTCCAGTCAGTCAGTGTTAATGTAGTGTAGTGTCCAGTCAGTCAGTCAGTGTTAATGTGCTGTAGTGTCCAGTCAGTCAGTCAGTGTCAATGTGCTGTAGTGTCCAGTCAGTCAGTGTTAACGTGCTGTAGTGTCCAGTCTGTCAGTGTTAATGTGCTGTAGTGTCCAGTCAGTCAGTCAGTGTTAATGTGCTGTAGTGTCCAGTCAGTCAGTCAGTGTTAATGTGCTGTAGTGTCCAGTCAGTCAGTCAGTGTTAATGTACTGTAGTGTCCAGTCAGTCAGTCAGTGTTAATGTGCTGTAGTGTCCAGTCAGTCAGTGTTAATGTAGTGTAGTGTCCAGTCAGTCAGTCAGTGTTAATGCACTGTAGTGTCCAGTCAGTCAGTGTTAATGTACTGTAGTGTCCAGTCAGTCAGTCAGTGTTAATGTGCTGTAGTGTCCAGTCAGTCAGTCAGTGTTAATGTGCTGTAGTGTCCAGTCAGTCAGTGTTAATGTGCTGTAGTGTCCAGTCAGTCAGTCAGTGTTAATGTGCTGTAGTGTCCAGTCAGTCAGTCAATGTTAATGTGCTGTAGTGTCCAGTCAGTCAGTCAGTGTTAACGTGCTGTAGTGTCCAGTCAGTCAGTGTTAATGTGCTGTAGTGTCCAGTCAGTCCGTGTTAATGTACTGTAGTGTCCAGTTAGTCAGTGTTAATGTACTGTAGTGTCCAGTCAGTCAGTCAGTGTTAATGTGCTGTAGTGTCCAGTCAGTCAGTCAGTGTTAATGTGCTGTAGTGTCCAGTCAGTCAGTCAGTGTTAATGTGCTGTAGTGTCCAGTCAGTCAGTGTTAATGTGCTGTAGTGTCCAGTCAGTCAGTGTTAATGTGCTGTAGTGTCCAGTCAGTCAGTCAGTGTTAATGTACTGTAGTGTCCAGTCAGTCAGTCAGTGTTAATGTACTGTAGTGTCCAGTCAGTCAGTCAGTGTTAATGTACTGTAGTGTCCAGTCAGTCAGTCAGTGTTAATGTGCTGTAGTGTCCAGTCAGTCAGTCAGTGTTAATGTACTGTAGTGTCCAGTCAGTCAGTGTTAATGTACTGTAGTGTCCAGTCAGTCAGTGTTAATGTGCTGTAGTGTCCAGTCAGTCAGTCAGTGTTAATGTGCTGTAGTGTCCAGTCAGTCAGTGTTAATGTACTGTAGTGTCCAGTCATTGTTAATGTGCTGTAGTGTCCAGTCAGTCAGTCAGTGTTAATGTGCTGTAGTGTCCAGTCAGTCAGTCAGTGTTAATGTACTGTAGTGTCCAGTCAGTCAGTCAGTGTTAATGTGCTGTAGTGTCCAGTCAGTCAGTCAGTGTTAATGTACTGTAGTGTCCAGTCAGTCAGTCAGTGTTAATGTGCTGTAGTGTCCAGTCTGTCAATGTTAATGTGCTGTAGTGTCCAGTCTGTCAATGTTAATGTGCTGTAGTGTCCAGTCAGTCAGTCAGTGTTAATGTACTGTAGTGTCCAGTCATTCAGTCAGTGTTAATGTGCTGTAGTGTCCAGTCAGTCAGTGTTAATGTAGTGTAGTGTCCAGTCAGTCAGTCAGTGTTAATGCACTGTAGTGTCCAGTCAGTCAGTGTTAATGTAGTGTAGTGTCCAGTCAGTCAGTCAGTGTTAATGCACTGTAGTGTCCAGTCAGTGTTAATGTACTGTAGTGTCCAGTCAGTCAGTGTTAATGTACTGTAGTGTCCAGTCAGTCAGTCAGTGTTAACGTGCTGTAGTGTCCAGTCAGTCAGTGTTAATGTGCTGTAGTGTCCAGTCAGTCCGTGTTAATGTACTGTAGTGTCCAGTCAGTCAGTGTTAATGTACTGTAGTGTCCAGTCAGTCAGTCAGTGTTAATGTGCTGTAGTGTCCAGTCAGTCAGTCAGTGTTAATGTGCTGTAGTGTCCAGTCAGTCAGTCAGTGTTAATGTGCTGTAGTGTCCAGTCAGTCAGTCAGTGTTAATGTGCTGTAGTGTCCAGTCAGTCAGTCAGTGTTAATGTGTCCCTCTGAATAGCTTGTGCTGCCAATATTGTATCTGCTGAGCCACCTATTTTAGTATCATCTGCAAATGTGACAAGTTTGCTAACTATCCCAGAGTCCAGATCATTAATATAGATTAGAAACAGCACAGGCCCTAGTACTGATCCCTGTGGAACTCCACTAACAACCTCACTCCAGTTAGAAGCGACTCCTCTAATCGACACCCTCTGTTTCCTAGACATCAACCAGTTCATAATCATCTACTTACATTACCCTGAATGCCTACAGCTTCCAATTTGAGGATCAGTCTTTGGTGAGGAACCTTATCAAAAGCTTTCTGAAAATCTAAGTATATCATATCATATGCTTTCACGTGATCTACAGCTGCAGTTGCATGTTCAAAAAATTCTAATAAATTAGTAAGACATGATCTGCCTCGTCTAAACCCATGTCGTCTATCTCCAAGAATATGGTTTTCATTGAGATGCTCCTCTGTTTTCTGTCTAATCATTTTTTCCAACATTTTACAGGTGATGCAGGTGAGACTGATTGGTCTGTAATTTCCTGGCTCAGTTTTGTCCCCTTTCTTGTGGATTGATATGACATTTGCTGTCTTCCAGTCAGTCGGCACATCCCCTGTTCTAAGTGTAATGTTGAATATTTGAGTTAGCGGCCTATAAATAATTTCCCTCATTTCTTTAAGTACTGTTGGAAATGTACCATCTGGCCCAGGAGATTTGTTGGTTTTTAATTCTGCTAGTCCCTTTAGTACCTCCTCCTCATTTATCCTGATCTATCTTAGGGTTTGACTGGACTGATTGTCAACCTGTGGCATGTAATCTGTTTTTTCTTTTGTAAAAACCTCTGTGAAATACTCATTGAGAATATTTGCGACATCTTGTTCATTTTCCAAGATACCTCAATTTTTGCCCTTTATCTGTTTCACTTCCTCCTTTATTGACCGCTTGCTGTTGTAATATTGAAAAAAAAACTCTTTGCATTGGTTTTAGCTCCAGAGCTATGTTTCTTTCCATTTCCCTCTTTGCTTTCCTGATCCCTTTCTTAAGATCTCTTTGCAGCTCAACATATTCTTTGTATTTTGTTTAATCTCCGTCCCTTTTGTATGTGCTATACAACATTTTCTTTCTCTTTATATTTTTTTGCATACCTCTATTAAACCATTTTGGCCACTGTTTTTTGGTCCTCAGTTTGCTAAGTTTTGGTACAAATTGCTCCTGAGCCTCAAGTAGTATATTCTTAAAATATAACCATCCATTTTCAACTGACTCTGTATCCAATGTGCTCCCGTCTACCTCTTCTAAGTGCCGCCTCATACCTTTGTGTTAGACTTGGGCCTTGTTTTTTGTGTAGTGCGTAGTAGTGTAGTGCAGTATTGTGTAGTGTAGTGTAGTGTTGTGTAGTGCAGTATAGTGTATCACACAGTATCAATCAATGACAGTGGCAGTGCTCAGTACATGGGAGTGGTAATGAGCGACTCTCTCCGCTTCCATCCTGCGGTGAGAAATGGGAACTGCATGGCATTTTTTCAGAGTAGAGACTAAAACTGACACACTGACAAAACGGATACACTGCACTATATCTATGTGTTGTTTTGTATTGATGTAATGACTGTATAAACACTACAACAGCTTCTAGTAGTAGTAGCAGGAATAACAAGATCACAATGTATAGTAGCAGTGTTACATTAATCGCACACGCATTACCGAGGGTGTCACACACTGCACCCCGTACGGCGCCCGGAACCGACGCTCTGTTTGTTTCCCACCGGACGCCATTAAGTGCGCGGCCTGCGCGCCCCTCCCGCCCTGTGCGCTTCATATTTGGGCTTCCGGAAGTAAGAGGGACCGGGTAAGAGGGGCGCAACGGACAGACGGACAGACAGGGGGTCGTGTTTGAAACGGCCGGGAGTATTGAAGCAAAGCGGAAGAGAGAGGTGGTCCCCGCAGGACAGGCGGTTACGGTCGTGACGTGTTCGAACCCCTCTCCCTCTCCAAAGCGACACACCAGGGTTCGAGTCGCCACCGTAGTGCCCAAAAAGCACAAAGTCCCGCGTTACAAGTTTCACTAACTATCTTAAACACGAACCCGATCCACTTCCCCTACTACAGAATTAAAACACAAAAACGTGCTATTGTGCACGGGATGGGGTAGTTTGCGTGTGTCGTGAGAGAGGAGGGAGGGGGAGAGAAGAGGGGGGGGTATTCGGACCATAGTCTGTAATGGCCGCCTTGTCTTGTGCTACGTGCTGCGGGTTCGACTGTGCGGACAGAGAGAAACAGGTACCCGGGCGCCGGGGAAGACTCGCACAGAGAGGAACGACCATAATATAATCACGACATAGCGACAACTTTGGCGTCCTGCTCGCGGTCCTCCTCATTGATGGATTTGCGCTGGATACAGTAACCCTTATTGTCTCGGCTCGAACCCTAGACTGCTGTAATGGCGGCTGGGAGGTCCTATAATGACAATGATAATAATTCTAATGATAATGTTCTGGAACAACAATGAGGATAATTGTAATAATGAGGTTCTAGAATAACAACGATAATAATGACAATAGCAAGGTTCTAGAATAAGAATAATGATCACAAGAGCTGCTCCAATCGAACCCCTGCCGCTCGCCTATATTGTGATTTCTATGAGTTCATATTAGTATTGTTGTCGTCATAATAATAAAATCTGCCGTTTACCCCATCAGTTTTATTTCCCATAAATAACGCGACTAATATTATTTTTACGGGGATATTTACATAGAAATGTTATCATTATTTTCCATGTACTAATTGTGTTGGAATTGTTCGTACTTTGGCGGAGAATGTGTATAATTATAAGTAAATGTGTTAGTGTGTTTTTAACAGTTCGTTCACATTTTCCACCCGGCGAATAAGTATCCCGGGTTCGAATGGGGACGTCCAATTATATTCTATTATACGGAGAAAGGTGTCCTAATACAGCGGGTCCACACAGATGTACACACAGAGACGCGGTACACCGTCTGTGTCGCTGTGTTTCAGTGTAAATAATCTCGCGTTCGGTTTAAAATACACCATCCGTCATAAAACCGGATTAACCCTGTAATGAGACGGATGGTACATGGTATCTATAACCCCCTGCGTTGTATCAGTGTTAATGAGCGCTGGTGTCTCTACCGCTGCCGCACTGAACACTCGCACACTAACGAGACACAAGTAAATAGACGGTGCCTGTCCTGTGTGTTGCGCTGCGCCTTGTTAGGCTAGAGCCAGGTCAAGTTTAAGTTGAAAACACTGCACACTACTGCGTTACTCATACTGATGATACTATTATTGCTGCTACTATCACTGTACTCATAATATGATCTGATACTACTGCTATAACTGCTAGTACTACTACTATAACTGTACTCTTACTATTAGCTGATACTGATACTATTACCATAACGGTGCCAGTATTAAGGCTATAACTACTTCTGCTGTTAGTTTACTAGTAGCTGATACTGGTACTACAGTAACTTTACTAGTACCACAATTATAACTACTCCTACTATTAATTGGTACTGATTATACTACTATAAATGTACTAGTACTTCTACTACTATAATTGTACTGCTGTTATTAGTCTACTATTGTTTCTGCTTTGGATGCTGTTACTAAAGTGGTTACTAGTACTACTAATGCTTTTACTGTTATTATAACTTAACTACTATTGCTACTACTTGTTCTACATGTTTCTGCTACTGCTGAACAGGTTAGCAGTACTACTACTATAACTACTACTGCCACTACTACTACTGTAATACTATTATTATACCTGTAATACTGCCACTACCACTGTAATACTATTACCATGACTGTAATACTGCTACTACTACTGCGACAGTAATACTGCTACTAGTAGTACTGAACTAATTAATACTTAATAATACTACTATTATAGTATTCTAGTAATACTCTACTACTTCTAGTATTACAGCGAATGCTACTGTGTTGCTGTGGTTACACCGAGTGTTTATTCTCTCTCTCTCCCAGTTTCTCTATCCGTCTGGAAGAGTGTGGGCAGGGTAGACTGAGGGAGGGAGGGAGGGTGGAGGGGACAGACAGAGCAGAACAAGGGACACTGAGGGACAGAGGGAGAGACAGACAGGACTGCGACTCCAACATGGACAGTCCTGACACCCAATTGGCCCAGTCCCCCCTTTCCTCCCAACAGGCAACCAGCCTGGCCAATGGCGACGCTGCCTGGCCCAGCAGAGCCCGCCCACTTCTGGCAGCCAGCCAACTGCACATCCCCTCAGCTCTGGGAGGGCGGGCCCAGCTGTGGATCCAGGAAGTCAAAGGGGGAGGGGCAGGAGAGGAGGAAGTGGAAATCGTCCATCCCATCGACCTATCCTGGAAGTCCTCCAGGGCTAAGCCCCGCCCCCAGCCCAGCCCCTCTGCCTGGGATCAACCCCTGTGTCTGAAAGTGGAGGGGGGGAAAGGGAGGGAGGGAGAGCCAGAGAGGGGAGGACCCCCCCCCAGCAAGATAATGGACAGCAACAGGATAGCGAGAAGCTCCCACAGCTACTCTACAGTCAGCACTGTGAAGGAGGAGAGAGAGGAGGTCTCTATAGAGGGCAGGGAGAGACCGAAATGCAAAAGCAACACATTGCAAACTCCAAACATAGAGAGGGAGGAGGAGGACCAGATGGGAGCCCCCCCATGCAGGAAGAGAGGGAAGAGGAGGAGGGCAGGAAGGAGTGTAGGCAGAGGGGTTTGTAAAAGTCAGGGAGGAGAGGAGGATGAAGAGGGAGTGATGGATCTGAGTCCACTAAAAGAGGGACAGAAGAGGGAGAAGAGTGTAACCAGGGAGGAGAGAAAGAGAGAGAGTGAGGAAGAGGAGGAGGAAGTGGAGAGAGAACTGGAAGACTCTGAACCCCAGGAATGGACTCTCACCCTCTCCCTTTCTCCCCCTCCATCATCCCCCTCTCCCTCCCCCTCTCCTCCTCCTCCGTCACCCCCCTCCCCCTCTCTCTGTCCTCCTCTGTCATCCGCCTCTGTCTCTCCTGGTCTCTTGCTCATAGACGACCTGGGAATCCCCTACACGCTGGGGCCTAGTGGCGAGAAGCTGCCCCAGGTGACCCTCCCCCAGCCCCGCCGCCGCCGCAAACCGAGAGCCAGGCTTCAGTCTGCGGAGCAGGCCAATGCGGAACACTTGCCGCCTCTCCCCTGCCCCTCCTCCTCGCTTGCGCTCCCTTGTTCCCTCGCTCCAGGAGTGGGAGGAGGAGAGGGAGGAGAGGGGGAGGGGGAAGGAGAGGAGGAGGGGGAGGTAGTGGCGGTGTGTGTCTCAGATTCAGACGCTGACACAGAGACAGAGCCCGAGGCCCTCTCTGCCTCTCCCTCCCCTGATCCCTCTCTCTTGTGCTCCATCGCCCCATCCCCCTCTCCTCCTGCCCCTCCTCCTCCCCTCCTCCTCCTCCTGCCCCCCCCTCCCCCATCATCCAAATGCTCAAAAGCTTCCCCCCACCTCTCCACCTCCTCCTCCCCCTCCTCTCCCTTGCCATCCTCCCTCCCTGTCCCCCTCTCCCTCCCTCTCTCCATCCCCCTCTCTCTCTCTCTTCAGGCCGTGCAGTCGACCACACCCTCTCTGTTTCTTGTGCTCTCCTCTGTCCCTGCTCCCTCCCCATCCTCCTCCTCTTCTTCCTCCTCCACTCCTCCTCTCATCACCGGCCCCAAACAAGGACCCTCACCTCTCTCCCCCTCTTCCTCAGTCAAAAGGATAAAATCCTCTCCTCTGCCAGCCCCCTCCCCTTTTGCCAAACCTCTCACCTCCCCCTCTTCCAACTCCCAACACCCTGCCCCCTCTCCCTCTCCCTCCCTCCCCTTTCCTCCTGCCACACACTCCAAACTCTCCCCCTCGCCCTCTGTCTTACCCCCTGCCCACAAACGCTCCAAGCCTGCCCCCACCACCCCTTCACCATCACCATCACCCTCGCCCTCCCCGCGGCGCGTGCTGCTGTGCCAGGTGTGCGAGCGGCCCTTCCTGTACCTGTCAGACCTGCAGCGTCACTCCATCACGCACTCGCAGTCCAAGCCGCATGCCTGTCCGCACTGTGGCAAGGCATTTAAGCGCGCCAGCCACCTGCAGCGGCACCGGCACATCCACAGCGGCCAGCGCCGGCACGCCTGCCCCCTGTGTGCAAAGCGCTTCCGCGAGCCGGGCGAGCTGCTGCGGCACCAGCGCGTGCACACGGGCGAGAAGCCCTACCAGTGCGCCCAGTGCCACGCCCGCTTCGCCGAGCGCAACACGCTGCGCCGCCATGCCAAGAGGAAGCACGGAGAGTCGGGGTCGGGTGCAGGGGTGGCGGGGCCGGGGGCGCCGGACCCACCTGAGTGGTACAGCAGCAGCAGTGTCCACAGCCAGGACAGGGGAGCCCAGGCCGACCCAGGTCAGTGAGGGCAGGGTGAGGGGGTTGCATAAGCTTTGTAAGTCACCCTGTATAAGGGCATCTGCTAATAAATAAATAATAATATTATAATAAAAAGCACTAGTGTCTGTGCAGGTGCATCGTGGGTAACATGGTTCCCTTACGGTCAGTCCACAACTAGCCAGACACAACCTCCCTTGAATTCCCTTCCAGCTGCAACTGTTTGCTCTGTTGTGTTTTGGCAGAGTGACGACCGCTGGCGGCGCCCCAATGGGACTGGAGGATATCCACACACTGGGGCACACAGAGACACTCACAGACACACTGACAGCGCTCTCCTCTCTGCCTGCCCACTGACCCCCGGCTCTACACTCGAGACATTCCTTCTCTCACATCTTCACACTATAAATGATCAACTGAATAAGTCACCTGTTTCTCCTTCTTTCACTCCTCCATCACACTGTATAACTGACCTGTATCTTTCTCTAATCTATTACACTGTATGTAGGCATAACTAAGATTGCAGATCCTAATATAATGGCCAGACTGTGTGTGTGTGTGTGTACCAGGATGTTGTGTACAGTGTGCAACAGTCAGTGTGTATATAGTGGAATATCCATTAGGCTGGCCCACTTGTGTGTATATATATATATATATACATATATAAATACTGTGTACATATTTGAATACAGGCCACATCTGTACAGAAAAGGAAATGTTTGTTTTTTCTAACTGAAATCTGTGAAACAGATACACTACAGTCAGCACTGTGAAGGAGGAGAGATTGCTGCTGTGATTGGCTGACTGGCTGTAACTTCCTGTTTGTAATGGAAATTAAAGATTCTGTTGCTTTGACTTAATTAAACTTTTTTAAATGAATGTTGTGTATTGATATTACTTTACTGGCATCTGTTACACTGATACTGGCTGACAGAGGAAGGAGCCGTAACACAAAGACAGGAAGTGATGTCATTAATTGAAAATTTATTATGTACACATGGAGATGATGACTGGAGGAGAGACTGGCGGAGAGTCCTGCTACACACACACACTGCCTTTCCCCCTCACACTCTCCACTCCCCCTCTACACACACACACACTCACACACACACACACACACACACACACACACTCTCCCTCTCCCCACCTCTTTCACACAGAGATCGTCCTGAAAACATTGAAGCCGGACAGAGCCGTAGTGACCAGTAAGCCGGTCAGCTGGGGATGCCAGTGTAGCTCCTTGACCTCCGTCTGGCCCTGGTGCAGAAACAGCACCTGGGGGGGCAGCTGGGCGGTCGTCACCCCTGACACCTGCCCAGAGGGGTCACCGGACTCCACGGACAGGTCCCACTGGCTGACCACGTCGTCCGCTGCGGCCGCGGCAAAGACCGAGGGGTCAGCAGGGCTCCACTGGACAGAGGTGACCGGGGCCGAGTGCTGCTTGAAGCTGGCGACTGGACTGCCCGACTGAGTGAGAGAGAGAGAGGGTTAACACAGGACATTAACACTGACTGACTGGACACTGCAGCACATTAACACTGACTGAGTGACTGGACACTACAGTACATTAACACTGACTGACTGGACACTACAGTACATTAACACTGTCTGACTGGACACTACAGCACATTAACACTGACTGACTGGACACTACAGCACATTAACACTGACTGACTGGACACTACAGTACATTAACACTGACTGACTGGACACTATAGTACATTAACACTGACTGACTGACTGAACACTACAGCACATTAACACTGTCTGACTGGACACTACAGCACATTAACACTGTCTGACTGGACACTACAGCACATTAACACTGACTGACTGGGTAGAACTCCATCCGTCTCACCTTGAACTGTCTCAGGTCCCAGATGTTCAGCACTCCGTCGTCCCCCCCCGAGAGTAGGAATGGCTCGGTCCGGTTCCAGCTGATGACGTTGACGTCAGACGCGTGCGCCTGATTGGCCGTGAGCATGCAGGCCCGGGAGGGTGGGGCACGCACGTCCCAGATGCGAATGGAGGCATCGACCGAACAGGAAGCGAACACCTGGGAGAGACAGGAAGTGAGGCCACTGGCAAGCTCTCCATCTCTATCGGACAGACACAGAGAGAGAGAGAGAGAGAGAGAGAGAGAGAGAGAGAGAGAGAGAGAACACAGACCCTCCCACTCCCACTGTCCAGCCCTACTGTTCCACTCGTCTGATTGGCCCCTTACCGTGGCTTCTGTGGGCGACCATTGGAGGTCCTCAACGGAGTGGGTGTGGCCTGTGAAGGGACGTTGGTCTACACTCCAGGCTCCGCCTTCTTTGGGCTCCCACAGATGAATGTTCTTATTACAGTCACCACTGAGCAGCCTACCTGGGAGGAGAAGGGAGCGTTAATACACTGCGGCTCACGAACACCGTCTGAACACTGTGGTTGAATGACAGACACAGGTGAGCGCAATGGAGAGAGAGAGTGAATTAAGGAATAATGTTCAGAGAGCGATAGATGGGAGGGGGAGAGAGACTACAGCACATTACAGTCTGCAAATACATAAATAATAACTAACACAGAGAGAGAGACAATAGTGCACCAATCAAAGCTCACCAGGAACCTTTGCTGACCAATCAATGGCGAAGCCCTCAGTCATGTGACCTGCGAAGCTGTAGAGGGGCTTGGCTTCATTCTGCTGCTGTCGCAGGAACGTCTCCATGGCGGCGGAGCTGTGCACCGCCTCCAGCTGGGGTCGGAGGTCAAAAACCTCCACCTGACCTTTCTCTGACCAGACAGCAGCCAATGGGACAGCTCCAATCTGGGTCACCTGACCGGGGAGAGAGCGAGGTTAGTACAGTAAGCACTGATTGACTGATGAGACAGAGAGAGAGAGAGAGAGAGACAGATGTAGTGGGAGTGAAAAAGGAAGAGGTGCAAGAGGTAGAGAGATGGAGAGAGAGACCGGGGGGGCATCACTCACTCTCACTCTGTTGATCCCTCCATAGTGAGGCACCATTGCCAGCTCCAGCTGCGGTTTCCTGTCCTCCTCCTCCTCCTCCTCCTCTTTCTCGCTCTCACTCTCACTCTCCTCCTCCCCCTCCTTCCTCTCCTTCCCTTGCTCTGTGCCATACAGGTTGTACATCCGCATCACCAACAGCCTGAGGGAGGGAGGGAGGGAGAGGGAGGTTAGTGTAGCAGACAGACGCTGACTCACTGACAGACACACTGACTACAAGAGAGAGGAAGGGATGGGGGGCTGTACCGGTTTGCGCTGGCAGTATCCGCCTGAGTCCCAGCACAGAGGAGGAGAGAGAGAGGGAACGCCTCCCTACCCGTCCCCTCCTCATCACAAAGCACATCAAAACTGAGACATGGAGCACCTGAGAGAGAGAGAGAAACAGTTAATGTAGGCCCCACAATATACTACAGTACATTAACACTGACTGACTGAACACTACAGTACATTGACACTGACTGACTGGACACTACAGTACATTGACACTGACTGACTGACTGGACACTACAGCACATTAACACTGACTGACTGACTGGACACTACAGCACATTAACACTGACTGACTGGACACTACAGTACATTAACACTGACTGACTGACTGGACACTACAGTACATTAACACTGACTGACTGGACACTACAGCACATTAACACTGACTGACTGGACACTACAGCACATTAACACTGACTGACTGGACACTACAGTACATTAACACTGACTGACTGACTGGACACTACAGCACATTAACACTGACTGACTGACTGGACACTACAGCACATTAACACTGACTGACTGGACACTACAGCACATTAACACTGACTGACTGACTGACTGGACACTACAGCACATTAACACTGACTGACTGACTGGACACTACAGCACATTAACACTGACTGACTGACTGGACACTGCAGCACATTAACACTGACTGACTGACTGGACACTGCAGCACATTAACACTGACTGACTGACTGGACACTACAGTACATTAACACTGACTGACTGACTGGACACTACAGCACATTAACACTGACTGACTGACTGGACACTACAGCACATTAACACTGACTGACTGACTGGACACTACAGCACATTAGCACTGACTGACTGGACACTACAGCACATTAACACTGACTGACTGGACACTACAGCACATTAACACTGACTGACTGGACACTACAGCACATTAACACTGACTGACTGACTGGACACTACAGCACATTAGCACTGACTGACTGACTGGACACTACAGCACATTAACACTGACTGACTGGACACTACAGCACATTAACACTGACTGACTGACTGGACACTACAGCACATTAACACTGACTGACTGACTGGACACTACAGCACATTAACACTGACTGACTGACTGGACACTACAGCACATTAACACTGACTGTATAGTCGTGCGAGGTTACGGTATTGAGACAGTGAGTTCAGAGGTTCACTCGACTCGGCTCTGGATGAAACACGCACCCGTCTGGCACTCGTGGTACATGCGGTACGCAGATCGATCCATTTCCAACTCCTCTCCCGGCCCCAGAGGGTCGATGCCGGGGATGTAGACCCGAGCCTCTCCCTCCCCCTCCGCCGCGTCTCCCTCTCCGCCCATCCCTTCATCCTCGCTGTCGCTCTCCTGCTCCTCCATGTCTTCGAACTCGTCTTCCTCCTCCTCTCGCTCCGGCATGCCTGTTCCTCCGGGCGCCGCCATCTTCAGAAAAACTTAAAACTTTAAGCGACAGCAGTGCGCAGGCGTGCTTGCGAGTGACGATGAATGGGGGCGTGTGACGTCACTGTGCCGCCTCGCTCTTCCTCTGCATACTTGGCGCCATCTTGGTCTGGGGCAACATCCGGGTGTTATGATACGGGTGAAGCGCCTGTATACAGTCACAGTGAGGGCGAAAGCGGAGTCTCCTGCTTCGTGCGTCATTGGCTCAAACAGAACATGTTACATCACTCTCACAATCAGTCAATTAACGATAATTGAGCCATTGGGATCATATCTGTATAGCATTAATAAAAACAATATTCAGTATTTTACCCGATAACTGAGGAGCCAGATATATACATGTTAAACTAACCATCAACAAGGGACAGTCTCTGAAGATGTCCCTGTATGCAAGACGGGTCTTTTTTCCTATTTGTTTGTGTATGTATTGCATACATGTGTGTACCTATACACTGAACACTTTTAAGTCAAATGTAGTCTAGTTCAGTTGCAAACTCGATAGCTAAGCCAGCTCCACCGCTTCACACAGCCTCTTCAGTTCACGTTAAAACGGATCCCGTAAACCCAGCCCATAATCGCCAAGGTCTGCAAGTTAGATTTCAAAATTACAGAAAACCAGTGTTCTGCCACCAGGTGGCGCTATGGTGTAAACGGGAAAATGCGTCTTCTGCCCGGGGATTAGCAGCGCCTGACGTGCCTGTAAAACAGAACAGAAAGTGCTTTTTCTTTTCTGCCCTTTCCTTTCATGGACCCAGCTGTGTTTCCTTGTCGTTGTGTCTTTCTTGCCTGTTCTACTAGAACCGGTCGATCTGAACAGGAGAGCAATTCAGTTTAGGACAGTGAAGGACAGCCTAATAATGACGTAAGGTCATCTTTTTCGAATATGATTGAATTAATGGGATCAGTGTCCAGAGAAAGATGTTCTGTTATCGATAAGTGTATTGTCCGCAATGTGGTTATTATTTAAAATATACACCACCGGTCAGAAGTTTTAGAGCACCCCCATGTTTCCAGTTTGTATTGAGATGTAAGCAGTTCAATTCCAGTGAATAAGCTGAAATGGTACAGAGGTAAGCGGTAAACTGACAGAGGTTTAAAAAAAGTTTAGGTTACCAAAACCTGAAAAATAATGTCCATTTCAGAGTTATATACTGTTACTCCACCCTCTCAAGCATTGTTGGGCAGTGTGACGCAGCTCCTGTGCATGGAAGTGACGCTGTATTCCTGCAATGCGCACATCGTTTGAAAGCTCATTCTCTCCCGCATCCGATTCACAGTGTCCGTGTTGCCCCGTCATTCAAGCCCGGGGGGGAAACGCGCAGGCTGCTCCGGGGTCTCACCGAGACGGGCACTGTTCACTCCGTTTCTATCGGATTTCTTTGCAAGTAGGCTTGTTTTGATCAGAATAGCTTAACGATGAATCCAGTATATATTATTCAATGTTCTATCAAACACAGAAGTTCAGATACAGTGATGTGAAATCGTTGTGTATTAGTACACTGAAGAGTTTTCCATCTTGACATGTTGAGCTCTCTACAGGTGTGTGTTGCTTCCACCAAAACGTGGATGGTCTTGTTTTGATCAGTAGACTGTCTGGTTCCAGGATATGTCTTAATTGTCAATATTTCAGGAGATTTTGTATTCCTACAAAAAAGGATCCAAGTATCCCTCCACCCCCCCATTTCAGAATGCGGAGGGGGGGCGGGGGCATAAAAAACACATTTTTCACATCAGAGACTGCTTCACATCATTAGGAAGCTGGGAGTCTCAGTTAAAACCAAGTTAACATTTTACTAACTTGCATGAGATTTGTCTAGCTATCAAATTAAGACTAATCTATGTTTCGACTTTTTTAGTACCGTGGAGACCCCTTATAACGATCACGTCCGTTGTTTTATTTATTTTTTCCATATGTTGAAATGTATGAAAAGACCCAAATGAACACTATAAGCGGAGCACTTGATCACTATAAGCAAATTATTTAAATAGCATTTGTATAGGAACGATTCCGTCCCAATTTTTTTGATCCATATAAGCGGTTGATCAATATAACCGTGATCGCTATAAGTAAAATATGTAAAATATTTGAAACATAATAAAACACACACCTCACCTGTACTTGCTTCACTGTTTATGCAGCTTTCTCTGAGAACTGCAAGCAGAGACGACCCAAATTTGAAGATAAAAAGCTTCAACTATCTCCATTTCTTCTGAAACTGTTTATCCTGTCCAATCATCCCATCGTGGTCCTTGCATAATGCAATAACCATTGTGAACATAAGCTGCACTTGTATCAAGTCACACACTAACTAATCGAGCAAACGGTTATTATAACGCAGTGGCCTTAACGATATATTCACCGAGGTAAAATTAGTCTACTTTTTACTTTGAATAAACTCCTAAAACATGATGGTAATAAACGAGATGTAATGCTTGGTTCAGCGATGGACCAGAACACAAGCAACATTATATTAAGTAACAATATACACGAGGTGAATTCAAACAAGTGCTACACGAGCACAGATACAGGGGTATGTGATTTGGATTTGAGGCTTGAAGTTACTGTCAATGATCAAACTGTCAATATATATATATAAAAAAACAATGACAGCGACAGTAAGAAACCCGCACCGAGAGCACAAACGAACGAGTCGGAAAATGAGTGCGTTGGACGAGATGGGGTAAATGCATGACTGACGTCACAGATCCGGGAGATAATTTTGTTATTTCTATGTAAAGGGAATTACTTAGATTGTTTCTTTTAACAGCACAAACCGGCACAAATCGAGCACAAACGAATGACACCGGTTTGGAGCGATTTGAGCGAGATGGGGTGGAGAGTGACGTCACACAGCCCAACAAAGAATGCTTAATATCTCAAAGACCAAACCAGCACAAACGTTCATTTTTGCGGCACAAACACAGCACAAATGAATGGAATAGTTTTGGTGATTATTTAATTATATGGGGTGCCAACTTCACGGAGGTCCCACCAGAGTATCCAATGGCAGTTGCCTATTAGCATACCAAGTGACAATGCAGCCCTCACTCCGCTCTCCCACATTCAAGAGTAACGGCTCACCCGTTCCCCTCGCCCGTACCTTTCTCATAGATTATTATTATTATTATTATTATTATTATTATTATTATTATTATTATTATTATTATTTCTTGGCAGACACCCTTATCCAAGATTATTATTATGGATATGGATTATGGATTATTATGATTAACTCCTCCCAACAGAGACAGACTGTCTCCTTACTCATCTTCATCAATAGCTTTTGATATGCTATTGATACAATACTGGTGAGCAAACTGTGTCCTCATCAACCTTTTGTTCCTATTGATACCAGGGACCCCACCTTTGCTCAGCCATCTGCGTTTACCTTCTGTGAATCAGGACAATACCCAAGAACATTTGGGGAGTCGATTTTAAACTGTGGAATTTTATCATGGTGGAATTTGCCCAGCTTCAGCAATTGCATTTTTCCTTACAAGAAATAACAGCAAAACTCCTCTGTTAAAACAAGACAGTCAACTCTGCCTGTTTACAATTTTTCTCATTTGCTAAGACACGCTTAATGAAACTGGGATCCACTTGATCTTCATAATCACCTTCTTAGCACAGCAGAAGTCTTCTCTTGCAAATGTCTTAACACTTAACACATTTGTTTCACACATTTTTCATGCCCTTTGTCAAAACGGTTACCACAGCTCTCATTGAAAGACCCCAAACTCTATTGGATTAACTGCATGAACAAAAGGAAAACATCTATTCAGAGCTGATAGAAAGTCATTGCATAATTATGAATCTCTAATGCACCTGTGTGAAACTCGTTTGCACAACTCTTCAACCAGCAATCAGTCCTCATCCATCTATAAAAGATTCCACCTCTGTGTTTCTATTTGCAAGCATGGATCAAAGAGGCCAAAGGCATGGAAGGAGAGTAAGAGGCCATGGCAGAGGGGCCAAGGAAGAGGAGTTTGCATGCGTGGTGGAGGAGCTGCAGCAAGAGGAAACAATAGAGCTCAAGGTTCAAATGAAATTCGGCCAACAATTATTGACCATATCATCAATCCTGTCTTGTCCTACCCATTCTGAGTTGGAGCACTGTGGCATCTATTGTCAGGCTTTTTCGGAATGAGAACAGGTAAGTCACAATGTTACTGTACACCACTGTGTCTTTCAGCTTTACTGTATTGCCCTGTCGGCAGAAAAAACTGTGTCTACAGTAATGCAGATGTTTCATCAATCCAATTTATGTGATTGTCATAATGTCAATTTTGACATGCTTTTTGCTTTTACTTTATAGAATCCACACACGGGTGGCAGAGGAAAGATCTTTAGTGTTGAACAGGAGGCTGCCATTGTAGATATGGTCGTGGCAAACAATACAATCAGACTGCATGAAATCCAGGCAGCAGTAATTGCTGTTCTGGGAGCATTTAGAAATATTTACAGAGCGAGTTTGGCAACTATTGATCAAGTCCTTAAACGAAACCATGTCCGAATGAAGCAGCTGTACAGAGTTCCATTCCAAAGAAACACTGACATCATGAAGGAGGCAAGATTCCAGTAGGTACAGATTTGTTATTGTAATGCCTTGTTATATCATACAGTTACATGGAATAATTTGCTTTATGAATTTGCTTTTTTTCTTAGAGAAAAATTGAGCTTGAAGCTGAAGGGGCACATCACAAATTAATTTATGTGGATGAAGCCGGCTTCAACCTCTGTAAAGTGAGGGGATGTGGGAGGAACATCATTGGGCAGAGGGCCACTGTTACAGTGCCAGGTCAGAGGGGCGCCAATATCACCATGTGTGCTGCCATCTCCAATGATGGTATCCTTTGCCACATACCAACTATCGGCCCAAACAATACAGAACGCCTCATCACATTTCATGATGCACTGAATGAAAGACTGGTTTCACCTGAAGAGAGAGGGCTGTTGAGGCCTGGCATGACTCTGTATGACAATGTTGCCTTCCACCACTCTCGCCTGGTTTGTAGCACAGCCCTGTATGATACTCCCTGCATACTCTCCTTTTCTGAACCCAATTGAGGAGTTCTTCTCTACTTGGAGATGGAAGGTGTATGATGACCGGCCATATGAGCAGTTGTCCCTCCTGGAGGCAATGAATGCTGATTGCCTGGCAATAGGTGCAGAGGACTGCCAGGGATGGATACGCTGTGCAGGGAGGTATTTCCCTCTGTGCATTGCAAGCGAAAACATCCAATGTGATGTTGATGAGAACCTGTGGCATTATTGTCAGGAACGAATGGACTAAATGTGAAGTTCTGTGTATTTCAACTCTTTATTTTGTTTTTTAGATATTCCACCCATATGTTTCCTTTGTTTTTTTTTTTTGTTTGTTTTTACAGTATTCAGCATTTCTGAGTTTTGAAAAGTATCATATTGATAGCTGTATTTTTTGTATTTTGTTTTCCATTGTGTAATGATTGATTGAAAGAATATATTAATTTGACCACAAGTTGTGGTGTTTGATGAAAATATTTGCTTTTGTTGCATGTTTTTAATGTTTTGTGAGTGTTAGAGCATTTTGCAAACAAAATTTAGTCATTTTGGCCAGTGAGCTTCAGTTTTACCCTGTGTGTTAACTGTCTGGAAAATGTGGTGTCAGAGTGGACAAATGTGTTTAAGCAATCGAGAATGTTTATTGATTTCCGCATCTACATGACAAATACCCCCAAAACAAGCCACATTCATAATCAGTGATTATGCCTACTGTATATAATCGATGTTAGGAGAGCAGGACAGCCCAGTCATTGCCGGGGTGTCAATGTACATCCTTTGTATGGTAATCATATAAGAACATAAGAAAGTTTACAAGCGAGAGGAGCCCATTCGCCCCATCGTGCTCGTTTGGTGTCCATTAATAACTAAGTGATCAAGGATCCTATCCAGTCTGTTTTTGAATGTTCCCAGTAGTCTAGATGGCGGCATCACTTACTATTTTGACAGCCGGAAGTCCCACCCTCCCTACGTACCATAGACCGGAAGTCCCGCCCTCCCCTGTGAGCCATCTTGGATGATATCGGCCATCTTGGATGGCAGCCATTTGTAAGGTCATTGGTCATCTGGTAAGATGGCAGCCATCTTGGATGGTAGCCATTTGTAAGGTCATAGGTCATCTGGTAAGATGGTAGCCATTTTGCTAGTGTGACATCCATCATGGTGAGGGTCCGAGGGTACCTCACCCTGCTGGTGTGGAGGTGTAATGTTTAAAAGCATAAACTGTGTTTTTAAGGTTATATTGTTGTATGGTACTGTTTTAGTAAATTAAAAAATACAAGTTTTAAATACACACATATATATTAGGTTATAATGTTTTATGAAACTGTTTAAGTAAAATAAAAAAAACAAGACTCAGTAAAATATGTGTCAATGACAGTCTTTTTATTGTGACCAATCTAAACATGACAACATGGTATCAGGTCAGAAGTAGACAGTGAGCTTAGATACTGACATGGGTGACCAGTGATCTCCCATGCCCAATTCCTACAGCAGACAGGAAGAAACAGCTGAACTGTACTGCACAAGCAACACCCTCAACCTTCTTATTTGCAAGGGCAGCAACACAGATCATTGCTATTTTGTCTAGCACAGTGTAGAAATTGGACTTGGTCATGATAGGGATGGTGTTTCCAAAAGAACTCTGGAGAACTTTTTGAACAGCTGTAAAAGCAGGTACACCAGGCCGTGGATCTTAATACAGCATTCTCTTAAGCATGTTGGGGAGGGCATCCACTGTTTTCACAATATTCTCAACTAGCAATGTCACATTAGGATTACCAGTATCATACAAATCACCAAACTTGTGAGCTATTAGAGTGAGGATGGAATCTTCAAGCAGAGATTCCTCAAACATACGTATACGTAACCCCACGGCAGCAGTTTTCTTTCTCTGAAAAAAATATATATAATGTCTTATTGCACAAAAAATGTACAGCACACACAAACAGTATTTTATGCATGTTTGTAAAACATCTTATAAGGCTTATTATTTATAACCTTCTCAACTAATTGTATCACTTGCTCATCTACACTTTCCAACAAGTCACTGAACCATCTTGAAGGTAGAGTGCATGTTTCTAAGCTATGCAAAAGAGATTTCACTTCTTTCTCAGTCTGTCTGGTGATGCATAGCCCACATAGGGCACGTGCAACACATAACACAACATTTAGCAAGCAGGTGACACTTATTTTGTCACATATAAGAGCGACACTACTCCAGACACTCCCTTGCTCGTGATCTAAAGTTAGACAGAGATGCTGTGCTTGGCTGGGGTCTCCTATCAGACAGGCCTCACACTTATCAACTAATTCACGGCCTATACAATGTTGTAACACTAGTGCGATACTCCCCTTTATGGTGTGTGTCATAACTAGTGTTACATGATCATCATAGTTTTTACAATTATATCTTGCAACTTCCCTGTCTGAATCAAAACTCTTGTGGGTTCTAGCAAGGCAAGAACAGAAGCATGCAATGTTCAGTCTTGTTCGGGGTCTTAAAGAGTTGACAGAGGAATCAATACCACTGGTGTCAGGTACTCCATTATTCTAATGAAGAGAAAAGAAAATTACACTTAAAACTGTAATGAGTGTCGGTAAGTAAAGAAGTACACAACTATACACAGTTGTAGGACCTCTATATTTACCTCTCTTTCCGTTGATGGTCCAACTCCATCATCAGTGTCTGAGGTTTTATCCTCACTGCCCTGTTCATGGTCCTTGTCATCATCTTCAGACTCATCACCAGTGTTGACACCTTCGTCTTCATCAGACATTGGGAGAGCATCCCTGGGGCTCGGAGGAGGAGCGCTGACACCACTCTTTTGATAAACATACAAAGACGAAAACATGCATTTAGATTAACTTTTCATTGAAATTCATATATACACACATACACCCTAACAGCATGTAAACACCGGCATAAGTTTAAACTTAATAATAATATTCTAAACATATTTTTTAAGTAAAATAAAGTGTTACCTCTTTTGGGTCCATGTCTTCCATCCGTCTTAATTTTGTGTTAGGCGCCCCCGCATCTTCATCAGCAGCGTGGTTGCTAGGGGGTGTCTTCTTAGCTGGTGTAGCCATAGTGCGCTATGGGGGTTTCCACCGGTTACCGCAGACCTGTTCTGTCCCGAACGGGTGACTTGTTTTCTGTGTTTACCAGCGGGTCTTTATACTGTAAATGATGGGCGGCGGCTCTACAGAGGAGGAGGAGTGTCGGCGGAGTTGGGTGCGTGTATGGGGCCACGTGGGTACAGTCAGCATCTGTACACATTAGGCTCGTGTCCAGAACAAATATGTGATAACAATTTATCTCTTCAAACGGTCACCTCACCCAGTGTGTACATGTTGTTTTTAACGTGAGACCATGACCATAGCACGCATAGATACAGATGTCTGTGGGAGATAAACTTTATTGGAGTGAAATAGACACCCCCAACATACGGCCCCCAACTGAATTCTGTAATGATAACAACATTTTTGGCGGTTTCCTGGTATGTTATGTGGAATACAATTTTGTGTGATTCTTAGAAAAATTATGAAATACCATTTTGCACCCCCATAAATAAGCCGCTCCAAGCAGTTAATTTTACACATCCGATATAATATATGAAGGGACACACTCTTCATAATGGCATCTGATTGGGGTACATTTGATGAGGAAGAGCTAGTAAATGCGTTATCATGTATTGATGGTAAGAATGTTTTTTATAGTAATAGAGTTGGGTTTAAAAGTGTTAGTATATCATGCATAGTTCATGGTTTGTATAATTTAAGGTGAAACACCGGCCTTGGAGAGAACCAAGATATTACAGCACAGAATAACAGAGCCGAGACTGTCGGGCCGAGCACCCCGCAGGGGACCACGGAGAGTGGAACTCACAACCCCCAACGCCTACGTCCCGAACAGCGCCTTCCAAACCGCAGGAGACACGTGTTCTGAAGGTGGGCCAAAGCAATGTGTTTAATGGCCAGTTTTATTCAGATTTCATGGTATGCCATAGAACAAGTTGTTACATATTATGAATTAATTACATCTTCTAAAACATAATAATGTGTAAATTTATGGGGCCAATGTTTGTTTTTTGATTTGACAGTTGTCAACGAGACCGTGTTTAACCCACATAACTACACACTCCCCCACCCACCCCAAGTCACAGAGCAAACTTTGAATGGAGGTGTGTAACATTCACCGTTTTTTACCAATGTTATTATTATTATTATTATTATTATTATTATTATATTTTTTATTTTTTCGAAATGTAGTGAAAAGTCACTGGATAAAGTGTAATTGACATGTTTGTTTTATTATAGCTAAAAATGCGGCACAGCCTGCATTGCCCTGCTTGAGAGGCGTGTCAAGTGGAAAACAGCTGAAGAGATCCGATCGTGCTGATAAAGGGAGGTCCGTTCTACAGCGGGGGAGACAGCCACCAGTCACACAAAGGGGAAACACAGCGCCCAGAAAAGCCCTGAGTAAGACAAACCGGGTGGCACACGACACCACCGATGTGGGGGTGCAATGTGTGAAAGTGAACCAACCGAGCTCCGCTACTGTAAAAAGAGGTAAACGGGGTAAAAACACGGTTAAAGCCACCACTAGTGGGGATACTGAGATGAAATGTGATCAATCACCCTGTGTTGACATACAGACCCCTGGTGATTGTAGGGCCCTGGTGTTTAGCAAGATATGCAGTCAGCTTGTGGAGGCGTTAAACACCGCTCAGTGCAAAATACATGTTTTGACAAATTTGTTAAAACATGTATTTTGCAGTGAGTGGTGTTTACCCATATCTCGCTAAACAGTGGACTACTGTGAATGTATTATACAACTCACTTTCTAATGTATTTTCCTATTTGGACCTATTTTAAACAAAAACACCTGTAGTGTTGCAGTTACAACTACAATTGTACAACTACAATTATTAGTTGTATTCTTTTTTGTATATCAGTTTCTAATATTAATATTATTATTGTGGTGGTGTTGTAATTTATTGTTATTAACCAATACATTTGGTTTATTTCTGTATATTCTCTTCATTCTATCCTCCACTCTCTCTGCCCATCTCCCTCATTCCCTCCTCTCCTTCCCTGTCTCCTCTCTTCCTCTCTTTCTCTTCCTCTGTCCCTCTCCTCCCCCTCCCTCCATCCCTCTCTCTTCCGTTATAAACAGGATAAGTGATACAATGCTTGGGAATTCTACAGAGAGAGAGAGGGAGAGAGAGAGGGGAGTCAGTTAATGAAAAACATATTGTACTACAAAAGAATTCAACATGAGAGAGAAAGAAACAGGGAGAGGGAGTTTGTGTAAGCATATTGACTGACTGGACACTATAGGACATGAACACTGACTGATTTGACACTACAGGACCTTAACACAGAGTGGACAGTACAGTACATTAACACTAATTGAGTGAGTGCACTCCACAGTGTGTTAATGGCCCGAGAGAGAGAGAGGAGTGTGAGTGAGGAGATGGGGGAGGGAGTGGGCAATGAAGGGGAGGTGGGAGGGGCAGAGAGAGAGAGAGAGAGAGAGAGAGAGAGAGAGAGAGAGAGAGTATGGAATGTACTTTCAGTTTTTAAGTGAACAAGCAAAAACAGGAGAGAGAAAGGAGAGTGACAGACAGGAAGTCCAGAACCAGCTTCTGCTCAAGAGATAGAGAGGTATAAAGGAGAAAAAGAGAGAAAGAGAGGGAGAGATACAGACAACGTGTTGTATAATCTATTGTAGTATCAGAAGGGACGTGAGAGAAAAAGGAGGGAGGAAGGCAGGGGGAGAGGGAGGGAGGGACATCAGGAAAGCCCCAAAGTCAGATAAATAAAAGATTTTATTCCAAGATTGATTGAGACATAGATATATATATAGAGAGGGGGAGAGTGTATAGTATTTAGGAATATAGATAGAGAATAGTTATTTTGTATAGGGAGGTAGATAGATAGAGAGAGAGAGGGAGAGAGAGAAGGGGTAGAGTAAAGTAGCATATAGAAGCATATAGATACATAATAGCTCTTCTGTATAGGGAGGTATAGAGAGATAGATAGATAGAGAGAGAGAGAGAGAGAGAGAGAGAGAGAGAGAGAGAGAGAGAGAGAGAGATGGGAAAGAGAGATGATTGAGGAGATGCCAGGATGCACCTGACAGGTAACCAATTTTGAATAATTGATCTGTAACGATTTAATTTATCTTCTTCTGCTCTTCTGTAGTTATCATTTATTTCTATTTCTCTCTTTTTCTCTCTCACTCTCTCCTTCTCCCTCTATCTCTCTCCCCCGTTCCCTCTCTCCTTCTGTATGTGAGTGTGGGCGGAGCTCTGAGGGAGTGGGAGAGTGTGGGCGGAGCCGCTCAAGATCTGTGCTATTGTTATTGTTTTGTACAGTGGTTAAAAGTGCTGTAATGGGGATCAGAGGGTAGATTGTATTGGAGGAGGAGATAGGGATGCGTACTCACATTAGGGGAGGAGATAGGAAAGTGTGGGGGTAGAGGGTGGGTGTCACTCAGGGAAGTGTGGGAGTAGAGGATGGGTGTGCAGAGCTCAGGGATTGTGGGGGTAGAGCGTGGGTGGGTGGAGCTCAGGGAGTGTGGGGGTTTAGGTGGCCTAGTAGAGCAGGAGAAGCAGGTTATACAGGTCAAGGAGCTGGGCGCTTTGCGGGTCTGGTGGGCTGGAGGGTTCAGAGACTCAGAAGACAGAATAACCTTTTTAACAGGAGACGCACATGGGCAGCGCGGTACAGGTGGACTGGGTCGGAGATTGGAGGGGTGATGTTGGCTTCAATCACGGTTCAATTAAATTAAATTTAAATCATCCAATGACTCTGGTTTTATCTATTTTTGGCCATGGTGTACAGGCCAGATCACTCTCTTGCCTTCGTTGATGCTGGTGGGGTGTGCCAGACAGTTCTGTCAACAGTACCCTGGGAGTGCCACCAGGGGTGTCAATGAGTCGGCGAGTCCCTGCGGACTGGGAACACGTTGGACTCACAGTCGGAAAGGCCGCCCTGGCAGACCTGCTGGGCGACCAGGCACCATGGCCTCTGGTCAGGGCGAGGCTCCAGAGTGTGCCTCTGAGTGACGCCCCCACCAAGGGCCAGAGCTGGCCGATCCCCTGCCAGCAGGACACCATGCTGCTGATCAGGGCCATGGTGGAGATCTCCAGGCTGCTGGATTTGAAGACGGGTGTCATTGCGCTGGACCAGGAGCAGGCTGTGACCTGGCTGAGTGCCAGTCAGTGCCCTTCCACAGGGGGCTGCTGGACGTGGAGAGCAGGATGGCTGCTTTCTGTTTGCGGTTCCTGCCGAAGCTGCTGGACGAACTGAGACCCCTGTCCTGCAGTGATTAGTTAAACTCATCTCCCTCTCTCTCTCGCTCCCTCTCTGTCTCTCAGCATCAGTGTGGTGGGCGTGGTCAGTGTGGGTGCTCTGTGCTCATTGTCCAGGGGTCAGTGTTCATTGTCCAGAAGGTGATGACCAGTACTCCCTGGGCATTATCCGGCACCTGCTGACCATCACAGAGAAACAGAACAGCAGCTTTGTGAGTCACAAATATTATTATTGTTACTGTCATTATTATTATTATTTTATTTTCTGTTGTTGTTATTATCATTTTGGTTGTTTGCGCTATATATACCTGTTTATAACAGATTAAAAATACAGATAACGACAACAGCAAAACAGCAACCACACAAACACAGACCCTGCCTGACTGACTGACACACACTGACAGACACACACGCACACACAGACTGACACACACACACTGACTGACAGACACTGACTGACTGACACACACTGACAGACACACACACACACACACACAGACTGACCCACACACACTGACTGACAGACTGACACACTGAAACACTGACAATCGGAGAAAACAGGCTGCAATAATAATACTTCCATATACGTACGGCAACTTACATATTATCATGAACATAAACATGAAAATACTACACTATTACTGATGCACACGACTCCTAAACTATACTGCTGCTGTCTCACTGCATCCTGCTGTAGACATGATACAGACCCAGTCATATATCAAGCACAGCATGAATTGATCATGTGCTAGCTGTGTTAGAAGTGAGTGTTATGTTAATTGTGTGTTAATTGTGTTAATTGCTGCAGAGGGAGGTGTTTCCCAAGAATTATCGCATCTCTCATCACTACAGCACGGCTCTGCTCTGCACTCCTGACACCGTGAGTCCTGTTTCACACGGCAATCGATATTATTGATATTGTTACTATTAGTTGTTATAGTAGTGACTCTGCCTCAGACAGTCTGTGTCCTGTCTGTGTGCTCAGCTCTGTCCTGTCCCCCCCCCCCAGTGCTGTGTGCTCAGGGCAGCGGCGGTGCTGTCTCGCTCCTGGACGTCTCTGCTGTCTCTGCTGTACAGAGAGAACCTGGTGTACCGCTTCATTGAACAGACTGTGGAGACTCTGCACTCCCTCACACAGGTACCACTGACACACTGACACACACACACACACACACACACACTGACTGATACACTGACTGACTGACACACTGACTTGCTGACACACTGACACACACACTGACTGACTCAAATAGTTAGTGTGTCTGTATTGTAATAACCTCTCTCTCTCTCTTTCTCTCTCTCTCTCTCTCTCTGTCTTTGTCTCGCTCGCACTCTCTCTTTCTCTCTTTCTATCTCTCAGAGGGTGCAGGAGCCTGAGGATCTGTCCTTCCTGCCCTCCCTCTCCTCCACCCCAGAGGAGCTGCTCTTCTTCACCTCATCCCTTCTTGTTCACTGGTTGGAACTGGACTGTGTGGACGCCGCCTCGGGCTGTATCTTCCCCACTGCAACCACTGGAGAGGAGGAGGAGCAGCTGGAGAAGGAGGGAGAGGGAGAGGGGAGAGGAGAGAGGGAGGGAGAGAGAGGGGAGAGGGAGGGAGAGAGAAGAGAGAGAGAAGGGGGCTGTGGTAATAATTCTCAGATGCTATTGCCTATCAGTGTCCATTGTGTGACATTGTACTTTCTCGCCCTCTCCCTCTCTCTCTCTCTCTCTCTCTCTCTTATTCATTAGCTCTGGTACCTATTGATCTCTTTACAGTATCAATCCCCTCTGGCTCCCACAGACAGACACTTGTGTAGGTGCAGTATTACTCAGTAAAGAGCGCTCTGTGTGTGTGTGAGAGAGAGAGATAAAGAGAGAGTGAGATGAGAGGGATAAAGAGAAAGAGAGGGGAATAGAGTAATATAGACACAAACTTGACACTACAGCGCAGTCACCATATAAATCAAGAACATAAGAACATAAGAAGAATCAATAAATCCACTGTTATATAAATAAATAAGCCATTAGGCACAGAGTAGAGAAAAACAAAAACCCCCATTGAAAGCAGCATTATTATAGGATAAAATAAATCTCTGGGGGTCCATGGCTTAAGGCCTAGGCCTAATGGTTGCCTCCCCTCCAGGCAGTATAGTTGTTACAGCAGCAAGGAGATCAGAAAGTTCTTAAATGGAGCTGCTGGCTGTGATCTTCCCTCTGGTGGGGGGCTAAAATTGTGCTCAGGTACTGGTCATGCAGTGCAGGACATCTCCAAAGACAGTTGTGCACTGCATGTCCATGGCACACCGCCAGCACTACAGGCTCGAAAACCAGAGACTGAACAGATGAGTCTGCAGCTGTAATTTGAAGATTGTTCCACAGTTTCAGGGCCCTATAATTGAATGCCTGACCACCTGCGGTTTTCTTGTGTGTTTTAGGGAGCACTAAGTAAGCAACTTCCTGGGATCTGCGACCTGGAATGTATTTTGATAAGGAGATCTTTTAAGTAGGGAGGTGCCAGTCCCTTTAGTGCTTTAAATACTAGTAATAGCACTTTGAAATCTATCCTGTAGCGCAGGGGTTCCCAAACTTTTTCTGCCCAAGGACCCCTTTGCCAATCAGATTCTGGATGAGGACCCCACCTACAAAAACGCTGCAACTGCCTCATTATACTACGTTAATAAAAGGAAAAATGGAGAACATAGAACCTTATTCTTAGCTGATAAGTTCAGATCCATAGAAGAGTTCAAATCACTGTACGTTCTTTCATAATTGATCAACTAAAATATGTATTTATTTAAAAAAGAATGAAAATATTTGTTATATTTTTAGGAGAGGGGGGGCGGGGTGCCCCAGTTTGGGAGCCTCTGCTGTAGCGCATGGGCAGCCAGTGAAGAGAAGCTCATTCTGGAGTGATGGCATTACAGTAATCCAATCTAGATGTAACAAATGCGTGTATCAGTTTCTCATTGTCCTGTAACAAGAGGAATTGTCTCAGTCTAGCAATGTTTCTAAGCTGGAGGAAGGAGGATCTCGACACATTCTGAATGTGTGATTCTAAGGATAGATTATGATCACAGATGACACCCAGGTTTCGTGCCATCTCTGTAGGAGAGAAATTAAAGTTGTCATAAACCAGTTTTGTCAGTGTATGATGAACAGTTAGATTTCTCTCTTATCAGAATTATGCAAAAGGAAATTACTTGTCATACAGTTTTTATCTTGGACAGACAGCAGATTAGTGTTTCTATGTCTCAGATATTGTTCAGATTTTCTGGCAAATATAATTGTGTGTCGTCTGTGTAGCTGTTAAAGTTAACATTATTCACTGGATAATATCACCTAATGGAACAAGTAATGTAAAAAGTAATGAAACAAGAATAGGTCCGAGGACTGAGCCCTGTGGCCCTGTGAGCGCCTCAGTTACATTTGAGTGGTTCTCATTAATCTGTACATATTGGAGTCTTTTTGACAGATATGATTTAAAGCAGGACAGGACATTGTGAGACAGGCCAACAAGGTTTTCTAAGAGGTGTATCAGGATGATATGGTCAATTGTGTCAAAAGTCTTGATGAAGTCTAGTAAAATATTAACAGCAACAGGCTGTCCAGCAAAAGACTACATTGTTGAATACCTTCAATGGGGCTGTTTCAGGACATTGGCTGGTAGGAAACCCTGCAAAAAAATGAACAGTAGAAGTGCTGTGAGAGGAAGAGATAGAGAGAGAGGTTGTGTATTAATTAAGAAAAAAATGAACTACGCCGCAGTGATCGCCCTACTGTGTGTAAATAAAGAGGGAAGGAAATAAAGCAGGTCTTGTCATCTGAGTGTTTGCATTGTCACTTATTTGTGCCAAGGTGATTGACCTGCCTCCTCACAGTAACACTGGCTGCGTTCACGACATGCAGACATTCCTAAGTCTGTGCAGATTCTGCACAGACTCTGTGACAAAACTGTCCAAATTCATCGTCTGCGTGAACTCAGCAGGAAAAGATGTCACCGGGTCGCAAATCCACAGGCTTAAAGTCTGCACGGCCGCGCAGCTTCTCAAGAGGTACTGCGCGATGTGAGATGTGAATCGCCCTTGAATCATGTCATGAAGGATCTTATGAATTTCATGCTAGATATGGCAAAGTACAACAGAAATATAATATTTCAAAGTTTGACAGTTCAACAATAAAATCATATACATGCTTTAGTGCTGTACGTATAAATTATAATACATGGAAATTAGGTTATGTGCATTTGTAAGTTGCACACCTGGCAATAATACATACAAAATGTTTTACATGTGTATTTCTTTCAAAGCACTTATTTAGTGTAGATTGGAAACCAGTGTAAATATACTGCTCAAAAAAATTAAGGGAACACGTAATCATCACAGTATAACACCAAGTCAATTAAATGTAAGGGATACCAATCTGTCCAGTTAGGAAGCCTAAGCGATTGTGAATCAATGTCACCTGTTTTGGTGCAAATGAAAGTGACAACAGGTGCACAGGAGAGGCAACAGCAAGACAACCCCCAAAAAGGGAATGGTTTTGCAGGTGGCCACAGACAACTACTCTCTCCTTATCCTTCCTGACTGATTCTTCTCTAGTTTTGAGTTTTGCTGTGTCCTTGTCACTACTGGTAGCATTAGGTGGGAACAGGAGGAGCACTGCCAGAGCCCTACAAAATGACCTCCAGCGGGCTACTGGTGAGCATGTTTCTGACCAAACTGTCAGAAACAGACTCCATGAGGGTGGCATGAGGGCCCGACGTCCTCTAGTGGGACCTGTGCTCACAGCCCAGCACCGTGCAGCTCGATTGGCATTCGCCAGAGAACACCAGAATTGGCAGGTCCTCCATTGGCGCCCCGTTCTCTTCACAGATGAGAGCAGGTTCACACTAAGCACATGTGACAGACGTGAAAGAGTCTGGAGACGTTGTGGTGAATGTTATGCTGCCTGCAACATCATCCAGCATGACCGGTTTGGAGGTGGGTCAGTGATGGTCTGGGGAGGCATATCCTTGGAGGGTCGCACAGACCTCCACATACTAGCCAACGGTACCCTGACTGCTGTTAGGTACTGAGATGAAATCCTCAGACCCATCGTCAGACCTTACGCTGGTGCAGTGGGCTCTGGGTTCCTCCAGGTGCAGGACAATGTCCGGCCTCATGTGGCCAGAGTATGTAGGCAGTTCCTGGATGACAAAGGCATTGATGCCATTGACTGGCCCTCACATTCCCCACACCTGAATCCAATTGAGAACCTTTGGGACGTTATGTACAGTGAGGGAAAAAAGTATTTGATCCCCTGCTGATTTTGTACGTTTGCCCACTGACAAAGAAATTATCAGTCTATAATTTTAATGGTAGGTGTATTTTAACAGTGAGAGACAGAATAACAGCAAAAAAATCCAGAAAAACGCATTTCAAAAAAGTTATAAATTGATTTGCATGTTAATGAGGGAAATAAGTATTTGATCCCCTATCAATCAGCAAGATTTCTGGCTCCCAGGTGTCTTTTATACAGGTAACGAGCTGAGACTCTCTTAAAGGGAGTGCTCCTAATCTCAGCTCGTTACCTGTATAAAAGACACCTGTCCACAGAAGCAATCAATCAATCAGATTCCAAACTCTCCACCATGGCCAAGACCAAAGAGCTGTCCAAGGATGTCAGGGACAAGATTGTAGACCTACACAAGGCTGGAATGGGCTACAAGACCATCGCCAAGCAGCTTGGTGACAAGGTGACAACAGTTGGTGCGATTATTCGCAAATGGAAGAAACACAAAATAACTGTCAGTCTCCCTCGGTCTGGGGCTCCATGCAAGATCTCACCTTGTGGAGTTCCAATGATCATGAGAACGGTGAGGAATCAGCCCAGAACTACACGGGAGGATCTTGTTAATGATCTCAAGGCAGCTGGGACCATAGTCACCAAGAAAACAATTGGACTGAAATCCTGCAGCGCCCGCAAGGTCCCCCTGCTCAAGAAAGCACATGTACAGGCCCGTCTGAAGTTTGCCAATGAACATCTGAATGACTCAGAGGAGAAATGGGTGAAAGTGTTGTGGTCAGATGAGACCAAAATCGAGCTCTTTGGCATCAACTCAACTCGCCATGTTTGGAGGAGGAGGAATGACACCATCCCCACCGTCAAACATGGAGGTGGAAACATTATGCTTTGGGGGTGTTTTTCTGCTAAGGGGACAGGACAACTGCACCGCATCAAAGCGACGATGTACGGGGCCATGTACCGTCAAATCTTGGGTGAGAACCTCCTTCCCTCAGCCAGGGCATTGAAAATGGGTCGTGGATGGGTATTCCAGCGTGACAATGACCCAAAACACACAGCCAAGGCAACAAAGGAGTGGCTCAAGAAGAAGCACATTAAGGTCCTGGAGTGGCCTAGCCAGTCTCCAGACCTTAATCCCATAGAAAATCTGTGGAAGGAGCTGAAGGTTCGAGTTGCCAAACGTCAGCCTCGAAACCTTAATGACTTGGAGAGGATCTGCAAAGAGGAGTGGGACAAAATCCCTCCTGAGATGTGTGCAAACCTGGTGGCCAACTACAAGAAACGTCTGACCTCTGTGATTGCCAACAAGGGTTTTGCCACCAAGTACTAAGTCGAAGGGGTAAAGTACTTATTTCCCTCATTAACATGCAAATCAATTTATAACTTTTTTGAAATGCGTTTTTCTGGATTTTTTTGCTGTTATTCTGTCTCTCACTGTTAAAATACACCTACCATTAAAATTATAGACTGATCATTTCTTTGTCAGTGGGCAAACGTACAAAATCAGCAGGGGATCAAATACTTTTTTCCCTCACTGTATCAGTGCATCCAACGCTGCGAAGTAGCGCCACAGACTGTCCAGGAGCTCACTGATGCCCTGATACAGGTCTGGGAGGAAATCCCCAGGACACCATCCTCCGTCTCATCAGGAGCATGCCCAGATGTTGTCGGAGTGCATACAGGCACGGGGGGGGCATATACACTACTGAGTCACATTATGAGTTGCTGTGATAAAATTCACGCAAGGTGGAACAGCCTGTGATTTCAATTGTTTACTTTGATTTTCGGTGCAAGTTTGAATCCAGCCCCCAATCGGTTGGTGATTCTGGTTTCCATTGATCGTTGTTACATCATTTTGTTCTCAACGAATAACACAATGTACAGTAAAGATGTTGATCTTTAATATATTTTGTTCATCGAGATCGATGTGTGATTTAAGTGTTCCCTTAATTTTTTTGAGCAGTGTATAATTTTGTTCACACAAAAAAAACAGTTGTAATTAATTTTATCAGTATTTGAGTATTTAACCCTAAAGTGTCTCAACAATGAGCAGGAATAAAGTTCCATTTCAAATATGAAATATGAACCATCAATAATGGGTTATTTCCCCTTTAAGAACCCAGAATTCTGAAGCATCTATGCCAACCCTCACGATAGTGTGACTCCTATATCCCTGAAAATATAAAAGTGTGTAGGAGCAGCCATTCCTCTTTTTTACTCTCCTTGCCTTGTACTTGTTTGTTACTTAGCCCTCACTGCCTTGTGTGGTGCGGAAGCCTGTGTCTCTTGTAGTCATCCTTCCCAGGTGTAGTGAACGTCTTGTCTCCTCGTTTTCGTGCTGTCTCCACTACTGTACTAATATTTCGGTGTCCTGGCGTTGTCTTGTTGTGATTACATGGAGTATATTATCTGTGTTTCTTCACAGGAACGTGAGCTGTATTCTGGTACTGTCTCTGCAGCAGTGCAGTCAACCTTGGGTCCCCCTTACACTTGGGAGTAGCTGGAATACTGGGTCCAGTGCACCCAAGACTTGTGGATGCTCACCACAATGCAGACTGGGTACTCTCTACAATTCTCCTGCTGCTGGGCCATTTAGGGTTGTGGTAAGGTCATTGCACTGTGGCGTGGGAGACGGGGGTTTGAGTCTCACTATGGCCAGAATGAAAAGTATGTTACAATATGACATTTCTCTACAGGTATGCTTGGCCCCTTCATCATTGAGAGGTATGCAAAAAAATATCAAGAGAAAGAAAATGTTGTATAGCGCATACAAAAGGGATAGAGATGAAACAAAATACAAAGGATATGTTGAACTGCAAAGAGATCTTAAGAAAGGGATCAGGAAAGCAAAGAGGGAAATAGAAAGAAACATAGCTCTGGAGCTAAAACTAATGCAAAGAGCTTTTTTCAATATTACAACAGCAAGCGGTCAATAAAGGAGGAAGTCAAATAGATAAAGGGCAAAAATTGAGGCATCTTGGAAAACTAACAAGATGTGGCTAATATTCTAAATGAGTATTTCACAGAGGTTTTTACAAAAGAAAAAACAGATGACATGCCACAGGTTGACAATCAGTCCAGTCAAACCCTAAGATAGATCAGGATAAATGAGGAGGAGGTACTAAAGGGACTAGCAGAATTAAAAACAAACAAATCACCTGGGCCAGATGGGATATTTCCAACAGTACTTAAAGAAATGAGGGAAATTATTTATAGGCCGCTAAGTCAAATATTCCAAATGACACTTAGAACAGGGGATGTGCCGACTGACTGGAAGACAGCAAATGTCAAACCAATCCACAAGACAGGGGACAAAACTGAGCCAGGAAATTACAGACCAATCAGTCTCACCTGCATCACCTGTAAAATGTTGGAAAAAATGATTAGACAGAAAATAGAGGAGCATCTTAATGAAAACCATATTCTTGGAGATAGACAACATGGGTTTAGACGAGGCAGATCATGTCTTACTAATTTATTAGAATTTTTTGAACATGCAACTGCAGCTGTAGATCAGGTGAAAGCATATGATATGATATACTTAGATTTTCAAAAAGCTTTTGATAAGGTTCCACACCAAAGACTGATCCTCAAATTGGAAGCTGTAGGCATTCAGGGTAATGTAAGTAGACGGATTATGAACTGGATTATGAACTGGTTGATGTCTAGGAAACAGAGGGTGTCGATTAGAGGAGTCGCTTCTAACTGGAGTGAGGTTGTTAGTGGAGTTCCACAGGGATCAGTACTAGGGCCTGTGCTTTTTCTAATCTATATTAATGATCTGGACTCTGGGATAGTTAGCAAACTTGTCAAATTTGCAGATGATACTAAAATAGGTGGCTCAGCAGATACAATCTCGGCAGCACAGGCTGTTCAGAGGGACTTAGATAATATTCAGTTGTGGGCGACACCTGGCAGATGAAATTCAATGTGGACAAGTGCAAGGTAATACACGCAGGTAACAAAAATGTCCACTATAATTACACTATGGGAGGAATAGAACTAGATGAAGTAACGCATGAGAAAGACCTAGGAGTCTATGTGGACTCCTCACTTTCTCCATCCAAACAATGTGGGGAAGCAATAAAAAAGGCAAACACAATGCTAGGGTATAGTGTCAAAAGTGTAGAATTGAGAACAAGGGCAGTGATGTTCAGACTGTACAATGCACTAGTTAGACCTCATCTGGATACTGTGGACAGTTCTGGGCTCCACACTTCAAGAAAGATATCGCTGCTCTAGAGGGAGTTCAGAGGAGAGCAACCAGACTTATTCCAGGTCTGAAGGGAATGTCCTACTGAGATATTCACCATACTACCTGCTGTTTGGGAGATCCCCAAGACTCCCAATTGACGTCCTTTTCAATCTCAATGCTGATGGAAAACAGGAAACTTATCAACTCTGTTACAGACTGGCAAAAGAGAATGAAGGAAGCATACCACATTGCATCCAGAGCAGCCAACAGAGAAGCAGCCAGGGGAAAAGTATACTACGTTAGAAGAGTCCATGGCAATGACTTGCAGTCTGGTGGCCGAGTGCTCATCCGCAACCTGACTGAAAGAGGGGGACTGGGCAAGATCCGGTCGTACTGGGAAGATAAGGTTCACATAGTGGTACAGAGGAAAAGCAAGGAAAGTCCTGTCTATGAGGTAAGACCAGAGAGTGGTGAAGGTAGAAGTCGTGTGATTCACAGGAATCTGCTGCTGCCATGTGATCACTTACCACTGGAAAAACCTGAAAAGACTTCATGCCAGATTAAAACAAAGATTAATGATTCTTTGCAGAACAAAAAGAAAGTTATGAGAGAACCACAGCCTCAATCGGACTCCAAGAGTGACTCAGGGGAAGACTACTGACTGACATGCAGGGTGAGGCTACACAGAGACAGGAACCCCAAGACTGGGAACTCAGTCCCAAACCCTCAAGCTCGAGCCTTCCAACCCCAAGCCACACAGCAGCCCCGTGAACACTTGCTGTAAGCTGATGAACATGAGGATCTGCAGTTGGACAGCCACATTGAGTGTGAGGATCAGGTTCTCCATTTAGCTTTCGAAGCAGAACACTCATCTGCTGAAGAGAGACAAAACTCAACACAGCTCAAACTCAACATATCCACAGAGAGAGAGACGCCAACCAAGAATGTTGACTTATGGAAGCTTAGGACAACCTTCTATTGTACAGAGAGACTTGACAGTGAAGGACATGCAAACAACACATTTGTCCTGTTGTCAAATCTTTTGGAGGCCGTGGAACACAATGGACATACAGCCTGTTTATTAGTGTATTACATATTGAATATTGCACATTGTTAATATGGACATTAGAATGTGCTTACCTGTAAATTATTGTAAATATGTGTTTATGTTTCCTGATTAATACATGAGGACAGTATGTCAATGTCTGCTGAAAGGGAAAAATTCTCAGACTAAGGTAAACTGTAGGCCATAAGATTGAGTCTGGTTACAGAAAAGAGTAATGGTAAAAATGGAATGCAAAAGTGGAATGCATCAGGGAGTGTTAAAAAGCGAAATCACTGCTGAGATTAAAACAGTTTGTACCAAAATTAAGTCTATCCAGTCTCAGCTGCAGCAAACCGAGGAGAAGATTTCAGCTGCTTTCTCCACTGTTGACAAGCAAAATAAGCGCGTAGATATTCTCCAGGCTGCCCAGCGCCAAAACTAGCATTAAAGAATCTGAAACTAAGTTAGAGGACAGAAACCGCCGATCAAATTTGCGGATCGTGGGCTTGCCAGAGGGCACCGAGGGAGGGGACCCCATTGACTTCCTGCAAAAATCCCTACCACTGTGGCTGCCATCTATGACCAGGCCTATTGAAATTGAGAGGGCCCATCGCATCTATGATAGATCTAGCGCTCGCAGAGACAGGCCTCGCACCTTCATTTTTAAATTACTTCGCTACACTGATTGGCAGCTCATTCTTAGGGCTGCCAGAAATGTAGCTACACCACCCCGGATAGACGGAAGCTCTCTACTTTGTTTTCCTGATTACTCCGACTTTACTGCCCAGGGAAGAATTTTTTTGCCCCAGTTCAGAAATCTCTTGGGCAGCTTGGAGTCCAGAACTTCTTGTTATACTAGGCAAAACTGAAGATAATTCACAAAGGCCAACCCAATGTGTTTGACTCGGCGAAGGAAGTGGAAAGATTCGTCTTGGGATTATCTAATACTCAATCTATGGACTAGAGCTGCTGCATTATTTCAAACACTAGAAATGTGTGTTTATTGTTTTTTCTCGATATTTTGGAAAAACACAACTGCTCTAATACGGTTAACTGAACCCTACAGCACGGGATCTGCTTAATCGGGACTGTATGTAAGTTACATCCACGTGGTAGTATATGTTGTTGGGGTGTAACTGTTTTTTGTATTACAGTACATCTATCCATATATTGGGATGGGGTTAGTTATGCACTCTCATTTAATTAAATTGTTTTGCAATACAGACATCCTGTTTCTCTTTCTATGCTGCATTATCCTATTATATATTTCTACCTTCCTGAAGTGCATTATGTTTGGGTTTTTGGGTGTGGGTTTTTGCATCTTGGTTCGAAACCACGGAAGCCAATAATTTTTGTTTTTGTTCTGGCAATGAGGGTCACGGCTGCTTCTCTCAGCTAGTCAGTTTTGTTAAAATAGTTCTGTGTTTCTTTTTTGTTCATCAGATTACTTTTATTAGGTAATCACTTGGGAGCACATTGTTATACCAGTGTAGGGCTATTTAAAACATGTTTAATTTTCGTTTATTTGATCTGTCCGATGCTAATTCCAGGATATGTTTACTTCTTCCATTGATGTCTGTTAAATATGCAATATCTGTATACACGCTCAGTACACATGGGAGGAGTGGCCGCCTACTGTCTATTTTAAACCTCCAGAATGGCTAACTATAATTGTATGTCCTGGAACGTGCGTGGTCTTAACTCACCCATTAAAAGAGCAAAATGCTTAGATTTTTTACATCGTAAAAACGTTACATTTGCATTAATTCAGGAGACACATCTCAAATCTGCTGATGTCAATAGATTTCAAAATAAACACTATAAAGTAATTGCTCACTCCTGCGCCTTGAAGAAAACAAAAAGGTACTAATTGTTAACAGAAATGTAAATATTACCATTAATATTGTAGCGTAAGGTACACTTATAAATTTCAATTAAAGAAGTGAATTTATAGTATCACCTTATCACGAATCCTGGAATCTTGTAGAACTCAATTTCTGTAATAATTGGACGCAGACACCAATTCCAAAGATATAAATTGTCAAATTTATTCAAAACAAAGACTAAATGTAGCACTACACTAATTATACAAAAGGGAAAAACTAATTAAAATTCAACTCTAGATCAACAAATCAAAGACAAATCACTTCCGTGACCAAATCAAAGACCATGGGATCGCATATGATAACACAAATCGTTAAACAAAAAAGGTTATAAACACATTGACTACAATACCGGTTAGTAAGACGAAGGTGAGTCTCTCGTTAGTATTGTTAGTCAGACATTAAATAACTACGCAGGTTAGTATTTATGTCAGGTAACTTCTCGTTATATATATATCAGTCTCATTCACGTTTAGGTGCCGAGAAAGATCCTATCATTACTTGTTACCACAATTTCCCTTAACTGATTATTATTCAATGATTAAGGATAGGCAGGGCCACCAATAATCTAATGTCTATTAACTTGTGTCAATTTCAGACTAAACAGTTAAACAGGAATGAGAAGATATTTCTCGGCGTTGACAGATTTTATTTCTAAAATTATCAACAAAACAGTTTAATGCAACACACATTTATATTTAAGAAAACTAAATGATATTACACATTCTAGAGTTATGAATCACAGATTAACATTTCTAATTGATTTCTCAAATGTCATGAATCATGAACTCCAAACTGTTAACTTATGTGAACTTCGTCGCAGAGAGGCCTCTCTGGCTTCGGGCTCAGATAACAGCACACGGCACGAGGTCCGTGTGGTTTGGAACAAAGGCAGTCCGGTTCGGCTTTGTCCAAGAACTTCCACTCAGTCGATGCACCTGGAAGTTGGGGTTTCGCGAAAGTGGAATCGTTTCCAAACAGATTTTCCACTGGTTTGAAGGCTCCAAGGTTATGCACAAAATCTTCTTGGCAAGCAGGGTCTCTCACCGTACTTATTTGAAGACAAAGTCTTTGAGGAAAGCAGGGCCCTGTTTGTTCCAAGGGTCAAGTTTCTTAAGACTCAAATAGCTATTTAAATGACTGACACTTTCGTATACAGTCGACTTGGCCCGGGTTCGTAGCTCTATGTCGGGATTTCGGCTCTCATCCACTTCAAAGAGTTTTTATCACCTACAGGCCCCTTTCTCCAGACATCTCATAGCAGAATTCCAAACTATTTGGCCTCTTCTTGGTGCCATCCTCCCCAAAACTGTCACTTTGATGCAAACCAGTTCCAAGCTGATGAGCAATGATACTGAAGGCCGTTTCTGTCAAGTAATAGCAACACTTAACAGTGTTAAACTGTGCTCAGCATCAGTCTATGCACCCAATGTTTTTGACCCTCGATTTTTTGAGAACATCAGGCTTAAACTATCAGCAATCCCAGATTGTGCACTTATTGTTGGGGGAGATTTTAATTTGACTTTCAATCCAGCTCACAGGGCACTGACAGATCTCTTACCTCTGCCTCTAAGTACATTCAAAACTTTGCACAAGACTTGAATGTACATGATGCTTGACATCTGAGAAACAATGGTGTTAAAGATTTCACATTCTTTTCGCATAGACACAAGATGTACTCTCGCATCGACTACATTTTTATCTCCCCAATTATTATGCATAATATTATTTCAGCAGATATATTGCCAATTCTTATTTAGGATCATGCTCCGGTTTTGTATTCATTTGACTTGGTCCCAGGAATTAAGCGTGCTAAAAGCTGGCGTTTTAACTCATTTTTACTTCAGAATGAAGCTTTCTTAAAACAGCTCACAGAGAGTTTGAGAGATTTCCTAGAAATCAACCGTAATACTGCAACCAATCCACATTCAATATGGGAGGTCACTAAATGCTTTATTAGGGGCTTCTGTACATCCTTTTTGAATAAATCATGAAACAAAGACATCCTCCAGTTAGAAACTACTATTTCACAGTTAGAAAAAGAACAGAAGTGTAACTTCTTAAAAAGTAAAGCAAAACAGCTAGCCACCTTAAAGACTGAATTTAAAAATCTTACTAGTAGCAGAGCAGAATTTCTAGTACACAAAACAAGACAGCTCTATTATGAGCATGCAGAGCGTCCCCGCAGATTACTTGCATTGCGATTAAAACAATCCAAACACTTGGCTTCTATTGAGGCAATCAGGGACAGCAATAATGTTGTACTTTCTAAACCAGAGCAGATTAGCAAAACCTTTCAAGATTATTATTCTCAACTTTACACTTCTGAAGCTGGTGCAGACTCGGCAAAAATTAGTTTTTTTTTAAATCCTTTGGAATTGCCTCAATTAACTGCTGAACAGGTGGAGCACTAGGATGCTCCTTTAACGTTGCGAGAATTAGAGGCAGCAGTTCGATCCATGCAGAAGCGAAAGTCGCCTGGGTTGGATGGTATTCCACCTGAGTTATTGCTGGCAATATGGGATGAAGTTGGTTCATTAATACTTAATTCTATACATTTTTCACTGCAAACTGGCTCTTTCCATAGAGATCAGAAATCGGCTTTGATTTCGTTGCTTGTTAAAAAAGGAAAAGACCCTTTTGACTGTGCCAGCTACAGGCCCCTTTCACTTTTAAATTCAGATCTAAAATTATTTGCTAAAGCTCTTTCTAGGCGTTTGGAAAAATATGTGTGTAACCTAATACATCATGATCAGACTGGGTTTTTAAAGAGCCATCTTGCTTCAGACAACATATTTCATATTATAGATCAAGCCCCCCATATACCAGAGTCTTGTGCTGTATTTTCTCTGGACGCCAAGAAGGCATTTTATCGCCTGGAATGGAATTATCTATGGGCAGTTCTAGAATGCTTTGGTTTCGGTCACTCTTTTATCAATATGATCCACACTTTATACAGCAATCCTACTGCATGTGTGCAGACCGGGTCAATGTTATCCCATCAGTTTGCATTCGGCAGAGGTACCCGACAGGGCTGCCCATTGTCACCATTATTATTTGTCCTTTCCTTAGAACCATTGGCACAAGCTATTAGACAAAGTAACAATACAGCCCCCATTACTGTACAGGGATCCAAACACCATATATCACTTAATGCTGATGACATTTTATTGTTTCTATCTGATATTTCTGATTCAGTCCCTAATGCACTGCATTTAATTGATCATTTTGGTAAACTCTCGGGATACAAAATAAACTGGTCTAAGTTTGTTTATATGCCTTTGAATCATTTGGCCACAATAACCTCTCTTCCCCCTCATATCTCTTTTTGGCCACCGCTCACAGGCTTTAAATATTTGGGCATTAAGATATCCCCAAATTTCCAGCAGATTCGTAAAGAAAATATGCTTGAAGTTCTAAAAAAAGTCAACAGATTTCACTAGATGGTCTCCATTACAGGTTTCATTACATGGTAGGATATCTGTTAAAAATTAATATACTTCCTATTTTCTATGATCCCAATTTCATTACTTCAAAAGTACCTTGAACAAATCAATTCTATTATAACTGGTTTTATTTGGAAGGATAGGCAACCAAGGATTCGGTTGACTACATTGCAGCGCCCTAAAACATTGGGTGGCCTGGCAGTACCCAATTTTAAATATTACTACTGGGCTTTTCAGCTAAGGGAATTTAATACATGGCTAGATTCAGGGTCTACAGCTTCTTGGCGACCAATTGAGGAAGCCTTAGTTAAGCCAATCAGACTCCAGCATATTCTATTTTCCACTCCTAAAGACGGGGCTATTTCTCTTCGAATGGGTCCAATCATTGCAAATTCATTAGATATATGGAAGAAAGTTAACCGATTTCTTGGCAACCCCTCAAAACTTCACAAGCTTTCACCTATATGGAACAATCCCTTTTTACTGGTCCTCCAGACATATTCATATTCTTAGTGATATTTTTGATGATAATGGCCTTTGCACGTTCCAGGACCTTAAGGATAAATACTCGCTCCCTGGTTTTACCTATTTCATGTACCTCAGACTCCGCTCAGCCCTTCGCGCCTGTGGGGTGCCATTGGATTGTATGCTACCTAGCCACCCTATGACTAATATATTTGCTTCAACAGTCACATCAAGAGGCTTAGTTTCTTTTTTATATCACTTTTTTCTTTCCTTTAAAAATAGCTCCATTCCAGTTACCTTAATATGGGATAGAGAGTTTGAAACACTGGGTGGTAGTCTAGCACATAGAATATATGCAACACCATACCGACGATTCCAGATGAAGATTTCAGATCCTCTCTGCCATAAATGCACTCAGGGTGTGGCCGGAACATATCTACATATGTTCTGGGAATGTCCTGAAATTGAATGCTTATGGAAATATGTGGCCACTGTGCTTTTTGACGTGATTGGTGTGAAAGTGCCACTGAGTCCCCGACTGCTCCTTCTCAGCGATGATTCCCAAATGATTATTAGCCTTCAGACACGACGGCTCTTGTTGGCTGGACTAACAGCAGCTAAAAAGTCAATCCTATGAGGTTGGGTGGAGTCAGAGGTACCCTTAGATCGTGTCTGGTTGCACTCATTTGCAGATATTGTTTTGGTGGAGAGAAGTACAGCTAGATTGCATCATGCCAGTGCAAAACCCGTAATGGCATGGACAGATGCCTTTTCTTATCTCAGAAGCTTATTTTAATTAGGCCCTAGGCCCTAACCCCTACCCCCCCTTATTTTATTTTATTTATTTATAATTTTTATTTTGTAATTTTTTACTTGTTTTAGAGCTCCCAATTGTTAGTTTGTATTCATGTGTACTATGCCCAATTGTTTTACTTTCCTCTTATATTAAAAAAAAGGGAAGAGAAAAAAAAACTGGTTAAAGTGAACAATTGTTCTAAAATCATCAGGTGAGAATTGACAATTGCAATAGCAAAATAAATACAGTTTAAGCTTAGAGTGCACTATGAGCTTTTCCTTAGCCTTGGTAGACCGTAAGGAGTGTCACTACCAATCTAAGGTAATAGTCCTGTGAATATATAGATTTCGTTGTTGTTTTTTTAGAAAAACTACTCCTAACTAGCCAGTTATTTAAAAAAGACAAAATGTGTTAGTCCTCTGGAAGGGAAAATGTCAGGTGTCATTAAATTTTGAGGGGGAGAGTGTGGCACTGTGTGTGCTGAACTTAACGAAAAACATTGCACCCCCATAGTACAGCCCTTTAAATTTGGATAATACAATAGACTGCATTGTTATAGCTTCCAACCAGCAGGTTATGAGCGTTATGTCTTCTTTCACTGAAATGCGTCAGTAACGCAGTAGTAAGCAAGTCCAAAGAAGACGCAAGATAGAACTGCAGTCTGAATAAGTAAAAGAATACCCTTTTACTGTGTTTTACAGGGACAATAAATGTGTTGCACTGGGATGGACTCCATTCTCTTCATTCTAAAAATGCAACATGAGCAAGTTAAGGCGCAGCAGGACATCCATAGCAAATTTTGCCAGGTTCTCTCCAGTTGTCAAGAAGGCTTCGTATAATCCAACAAATGCTTCATGGGGGACTAGGTCATGACGCACATAACAGACACAGAATGATTCCTGTTCTGTTCCTGCAATGTCTCGAGTTCATTCTATTATACTCGAGTATTGCAACAGTGGTAGATTGAGGACTGTACTGGCAATATCTTTGACAGTGGTGTTGGCCAATAAACACAGGATTTCATTCTGAACTTCTTGGCTTGTATAATCATGACACCGTGTTGTCAACCCTGTAGCACAAACTGGGTCATCCTCAGATCTAATTTTTAGTGTTTGCTAGAGATTTCCATCCTTGTCCTCATGGCCCCTGAGAGCTAAACTCTGTCTAGCTAAAAGTTGTACAGTACCCACTATTTGTGAGAGGCATGATCTTGATTTCTCTTGCTGGAGAGCTCTATCTGTGGACAGTTGGGTATCAACTGGTCTTGTTTGTTGACTGTGTGTAGTGATGGCAACCTTGTGTGACTGGCTGCGTGAATGTAAAGCACATTTTTATACTGCCCTGTATAAAGTAGACAAATGTAGACAAATGGAGCATCAGACTTTTTTGCAAGTGGTGATTCCTGGCTTTGAAAGCTTTTGCGCAATAGAAGCACAACACTCCATTCACACTAGGACTGTAGTGGAGCCACTGGAATTCTTTGAACCACTTCTCTTGAAAACAAAGTGTCTTATTTGACAGCTTCTGTGTAGTGATAAGGCTTGTGTTTGGCTGATATGGTTTATCCGGAGCTACTTCTGCCTCTGTGCTGACCTGCTCTGACATCTCCCTAATCACTTCAGGGCTAGGAGTATCCCTGGCAATGACTACCTGTTGCTCGTCTTCCTGGAATATATTAACACAATACACACAAATAACCAAAAACTGGATTGTATTACACAGACTGTGCTTGGATTATTTGAACGATTGCAACCTCACCTGTGAAGCTCCATTACAACCATCAGACATATGTGCACTGGTGGACACAACATCTCTTTGATTCTGTTGAATAAACAAGAAAAATACTGCCTCATTTAATATTATTTAGTTACGATATTGTCTGTGATGTGTGCTCTTAGTGAAAAGAGCTACTACACAGACCTCTGTATTTCAATGTGTGTGGCTGATACAATGTGATCTACATGCAGGGCCGGTTCTAGACATTTGGAGGCCCTAGGCAAAATTTATGTTGGAGGCCCCCCTCTTGATTGGTGGACTGGTGTAGACAATGCAGGTTAGGGCTCCCTGCCCAGGATTCGAGCCAGGGACCCCTATCACAGTCACTATCTGATCCTGCTAAAATGCAGTACAGAATATGACAAGAACAGCTTGATCTACATCAACGCCTGCAGAAGCTGATGGTAATGTTTGATCTATAAGATCCACATTAGGTTGAAATGTCAAATGCAGCTACCTATGTAGTGAACTACATGTAACGTTAGCTAACTTTTCAAGAGATCAACTATTAAGCTAGTTAGTTAGCTAGCTGTAGCACTCACTTTGTCTTTGCATAGAAAAAAAACGCCTGTGTATCTAACTTAGGTCTCTTCTTGGCTGGTGTCATCTCGGTGCTAGCTGTGATTGAGGTGAACATAGTGTCATTAGACTGTTAGCTAGCTTGCAAATAAAACATTTGCTAGCCAACTAATATATATGTAGCGTTATGTTGGGTGTATTTTGATAAGAGCATTTTAGCTCTGAGCTGAAGCATTGATCTAAAGAAGACCTCTCCCCCCCAAAGTTATCAGATTTCCTTAACTCGTCAGCTTGGAACTGGTTTACATCAAAGTGACAGTTTTGGGGAGGATGGCACCGAGAAAAGGCCAAATAGTTTGGAATTCTGCTATGAGATGTCTGGAGAAAGGGGCCTGTAGGTAATAAAAAACTCTTTGAAGTGGATGAGAGCCGAAATCCCAACATAGAGCTACGAACCCGGGCCAACCGGCATTTCCAAAAGATGGCATGGATTGACATCAGTCATAAATCAAGCCCCCCTCCAATAGGACACTGGGGGCTGAAACCAAAATCCAATCTCAAAAACTCAAGAACCAATCACCTATTGATCGGACAGACGTATAAAGAACAGCGCACAACCTGTTTTTCTCTCTCTCTCACCTGAACCAGTAACTCGCTGCCACAGCTCAACCTGTAGCTCTGTTGCCAGAACCGGAACCAGAAACCAACCAAGTCTTTGCCGGCAACAGAAGAGTTAAACTGGGAGAAGGAGATTGAGCCGTACGAAGAATTATTTTAAAGGACTTTATTAAATAAAGAACTTTACAGACTGCGCTGCCCGCCTGTGCCCACCTGATCAGTGGAGTTTTACAGCTGGACAATTGACTGAATCGACTGAATACGAAAGTGTCAGTCATTTAAATAGCTATTTGAGTCTTAAGAAACTTGACCCTTGGAACAAACAGGGCTCTGCTTTCCTCAAAGACTTTGTCTTCAAGTAACTACGGTGGAACCCTGCTTACAAAGAAGATTTTGTGCACAACCTTGGAGCCTTCAAACCAGTGGAAAATCTGTTTGGAAAAGACTCTACTTTCGCGAAACCCCAACTTCCAGGTGCATCGACTGAGTGGAAGTTCTTGGACAAAGCTGAACCGGACTGCCTTTGTTCCAAACCACACGGACCTCGTGCCGTGTGCCGTTATCTGAGCCCGAAGACAGAGAGGCCTATCTCTGAGTTCTACAAGATTCCAGGATTCGTGATAAGGTGATACTATAAATTCACTTCTTTAATTGAAATTTATAAATGTACCTTACGCTACATATATTTTGCAACTATCGTTGATATATAACATTAGCCTAATGTTACACCACACCTAATATGGTTGCCAGTTTAAAAACACACTCTTTGATAGATTAGCTAATTATCTACCTCATTCATACGTGATGGGAGGTGGTTAGCTAGAGGTAATGCCAGCTAGATCACCGACCTCTCATGAGCCAGAGATCATAGCTGCTAGCTGCAACAGTAAACAGCTCCATTCGCATGCGCCTTCCAGCAGCTAACTCAAAGTACAGCGCCTGTGTGGGGTCTTAAAGCCAATCTTCTTAATACGCTGCCTCCACACCATTGTGGCACACAGAGGTTGAGCTGCTGAAATCTGCGCTGCAAGATCGTGACCTCACTGACAAGCAGGACATGACATGCTCATGTGCAGTGTGGCAAGGGGCCCCTTCTGAGCTCATCAAAACTCATAAAGCGCATGCGCGACCGGACATATCTGCTGTATTTCTGCATGGTATACTGTTATCAAAGATCCTCTATTTAAACAAGATATTCAACTCCCCCTTTTCTTCCGTAAGCCCCAATGCCTTATGGGAGTAACAAAGAGTTCCGGTGGCACTTTTCTCCCTATCTATATAATGGAAAACCTGCCTCATTTCATATTCAAAACTTTATTAAAAAAAAGGAAAAACAGTTGCATTTTTTAACTTGATGGGCTGGATTGTATTACAGATGCACTTTCTTTTTTTTTTTTTTTGACACTTAATAATAATAATAATAATAATAATAATAATAATAATAATAATAACTAGAATGCTAAAGTTCCTGGAGAAACTTTGTCTGCATGTGAAAGTATGTTTGAGTGTAGTAAGCAGTATGTTTCACTGCACATGTTGTACTGTAGTAAGTACAAGATACTACAGTATACTATAGTATAAAAGTGTAATATGGCATACAACCATGTATTATAGTATTTGTTGTACTGTAGTAATAACGATTATACATCACAACATAATAAGTAATATAGTATACTATAGTGTACAACACTGTACCATAGTATTTGTTGTAGAACTGTAGTTCTGTAGTTTATTACAAGGTACTACAGTATTCAATAGTGTACTGTAGTATATCACAGTATATACAGTATAAAAGTATACTATAGTATATCACAAGCTACTACAGTGTACTGTAGCATAATATATTATGGTATAATAGAGTGTACTACAGTATTTATTGTACTACTGTAGTAGGAACTTTAGTACATCACAGGGGTCTGCGGTATACTATAGAAAACGTAATAGGGAATTAATTAAGGTATGTAGGTTGTAGTAGTGAATAATATGGAATAATAATAAGTACTAAAGCTTTGTTTATGCAAAATTTAATATAGTGTATTATTATTAGTAGCCTAGTAGAAGTGTAATACGTATTAGTATATCAAACAGTATTAATCGAATTTAATCTAATATAATTATTATTAGTAGTAGAAAATTAACCTTCTCACCCTGGAACAGAGGAGACTATGTGGGGACTTGATCCAAGTGTTCAAAATCATGAAAGACATCGACCACATCAAACCAGATGAGCTTTTCCAGATCAGCAGGGACACACGCACCCGGGACACAAATGGAAATTGGGCTTCAAGGCATTCAAGACAGAAAACAGGAGACACTTCTTCACACAGAGAGGCGTCACAATCTGAACAAACTCCCCAGCGATGTGGCTGAAGAGACAATTTGGGAACATTAAAAATCAGACTGGATAGGATCCTTGATCACTTAGTTATTAATGGACACCAAACGAGCACGATGGGGTGAATGGCCTCCTCTCGATTGTAAACTTTACTTTCTTATTTGCTATAGAACTATAGTAAATACTGTAGCACCTTATAGTATATCACATTTTAGTACAGTGTCACAGAGCACTATCTGTATATCACAAGTTACTACAGTAGAATATAGTATAATATTGTATTATGGCATAAAACAGTGTATACTGTATACAGTGTGTAGTATAGTATTTGTTGTACTACTGTAGGAAGTATAGTACAGCATGTAATGTATTATAGTATAGTATACAATAAGCTATAGTATTTCTAATAGTACTTTAGTAAATACTATAGTATGGCCCAAGGTACTACAGTATACTGTAGTATAGAGCACTACCATAGTAGTAATTATAGTATACTACAGTATTTGCTGTACTACTGTATGAAGTACTATAGTACATTGCATGGTAGTACAGTATAATATATAATACAGTATAGTATAAGTTGCAGTGCTGTAGTAAATCATATAGTGTGTCACAAGGTACTACAGTATTCTATAAAAGTGTAAATAATATTGTATAAAACAGTATACTGTAGTATTTGTTATACTGTACTATAGTACATGACAAGGTACTACAGTATACGATCAGTCATATGTTTAGGTTGCATTTATTATTATTGACAATGAAAAAATGTGAAATGTTAGGGGCACTATATAAAGTTGTATGATTTGTTATTATTATTATTATTATTATTATTATTATTATTATTATTAAGTTGGCCTTTGTAAGTATGACAAAAACCTAATTAAAAGTATGTAATATTATGCAGGTTAATATGATATGATATTTTTAGTCAAATTATGTTAAGTTAGTATAAGTAAATGTAAGTTGTTGTTATTAGTATTAATAGCAGTATTAGTAGTAGTTATTACAGTATTCAGGTATTACAGTATTCAATTCAATACTACAGTATATCACAAGCTGCTACAGTACAAAAGTGTACTGTAGTATATCACAAGCTACTACAGTGTACTGTAGTATAGTGTATTATTGTATAATAAAGTGCACTACAGTATGTGTTGTACTACTGTAGTAATAGCTATAATACATCACAAGGTAATACAGTATACTATAGTATAAGACACTACCATAGTATTTGTTGTAGAACTGTAGCACGACTTTGTCCTCTTCTCTCTCAGTGAAATCGTAACTTATGGTGACATGTTATACACCAAACTGTGCAGAATCGCTTGGTCTTTGTTGTAGAATTGAAAGGGTGAACATAAGACATTTACTGTGCGAGCTACACCCGAAAAAACGGACATACTTGGTCAGGCGCTTAATATTAATAATGTGAGATATTTAATTAAAAACATTGCATTTACAAGCTGTAATTATATATAACGTGCACATCGGTAATCAATGTGACAATAAAATGAAACAAAGTAAGCAACTAAATGAGGTTTAGTGATGGTAACTGTGAATTGAAAAGCTGCAGCAGTTCTAAGCTAATCAAGTTTTTAGATTGATGTACACAAACGAGACTAGTAGAATAAAGTGTTTACTCATGTATTATGATACCAGAGCTATTTATATTATTACAAATTTAACTAAAAATGATACATTGAAATCAAATCAGTGTAGTTGATTTTTTGAGATTAATACTGGCTTGTACTTTAACATATTTGACCACAAGAGGGGGAACTTGACCATGAAAACTCTGCCGATTTTGTCACAATTTGCTTTCATCTGATTTATATTTTAAGGAGCCTGAAACCATACATGTATTGACTGGAATCACCTGGAAGCCTCAATAATTGCCTGCAATGAATATATTTTATTAGTATTATTATGATACTTTTTCTGCTGTTAATTGCAAAAGCTTATACAAACAATACTCTTCATACAGTGATACACAGCTGTCTAGAGCGATGCCATGTGTAATATGGAAGCCATACACTCACCTAAAGGATTATTAGGAACACCATACTAATACTGTGTTTGACCCCCTTTCGCCTTCAGAACTGCCTTAATTCTACGTGGCATTGATTCAACAAGGTGCTGAAAGCATTCTTTAGAAATGTTGGCCCATATTGATAGGATAGCATCTTGCAGTTGATGGAGATTTGTGGGATGCACATCCAGGGCACGAAGCTCCCGTTCCACCACATCCCAAAGATGCTCTATTGGGTTGAGATCTGGTGACTGTGGGGGCCAGTTTAGTACAGTGAACTCATTGTCATGTTCAAGAAACCAATTTGAAATGATTCGACCTTTGTGACATGGTGCATTATCCTGCTGGAAGTAGCCATCAGAGGATGGGTACATGGTGGTCATAAAGGGATGGACATGGTCAGAAACAATGCTCAGGTAGGCCATGGCATTTAAACGATGCCCAATTGGCACTAAGGGGCCTAAAGTGTGCCAAGAAAACATCCCCCACACCATTACACCACCACCACCAGCCTGCACAGTGGTAACAAGGCATGATGGATCCATGTTCTCATTCTGTTTACGCCAAATTCTGACTCTACCATCTGAATGTCTCAACAGAAATCGAGACTCATCAGACCTGGCAACATTTTTCCAGTCTTCAACTGTCCAATTTTGGTGAGCTTGTGCAAATTGTAGCCTCTTTTTCCTATTTGTAGTGGAGATGAGTGGTACCCAGCGGTGGTCTTCTGCTGTTGTAGCCCATCCGCCTCAAGGTTGTACGTGTTGTGGCTTCACAAATGCTTTGCTGCATACCTCGGTTGTAACGAGTGGTTATTTCAGTCAAAGTTGCTCTTCTATCAGCTTGAATCAGTCGGCCCATTCTCCTCTGACCTCTAGCATCAACAAGGCATTTTCACCCACAGGACTGCCGCATACTGGATGTTTTTCCCTTTTCACACCATTCTTTGTAAACCCTAGAAATGGTTGTGCGTGAAAATCCCAGTAACTGAGCAGATTGTGAAATACTCAGACCGGCCCGTCTGGCACCAACAACCATGCCACGCTCAAAATTGCTTAAATCACCTTTCTTTCCCATTCAGACATTCAGTTTGGAATTCAGGAGATTGTCTTGACCAGGACCACACCCCTAAATGCATTGAAGCAACTGCCATGTGATTGGTTGGTTAGATAATTGCATTAATGAGAAATTGAACAGGTGTTCCTAATAATCCTTTAGGTGAGTGTATGTCACATGGGCTGGTGGCCAGATTGGTTTAAGTGACACATTTTGGACAATTGTCAAACGTCTTCTTCTCTGAAACCGCAGGTACGATTGATGTGGAATTTTGTACTCGTGCCTTTGGCTAGATCCTCCATCAGATTTGTTAAAGGCAATATGATTTCAGCATTGGTTTAATTGCATGAAGTGTCATAAAGAGCAGGTTTGAAGTACATTATAATGTGTTAGACAGTGTTAGTACTGTGTAGATGTGTACTTGGCCCCCTGCATTGCTGCTTGCAGCTATATTTATTATTATTATTATTATTATTATTATTATTATTATTATTATTATTATTATTATTATTATTATTATGAAGTTGGCCTTTCTAAGTATGACAAAAACGTATTTAAAACTATGTATTACTATGCGGGCTAATATGATTATAACCACACAGCAGAAGTATAATAATTTGGAATCATTAATAGTATGTAAAAGTATGCAGCTTAGTAATTGTATATGGCATGTACGTTCATATTTTTAGTCATAGTATGCAAGTTAGTATAAGTAAATGTAAGTTGTTATTAATATTAATAGTAATAGTAGTAGTAGTAGTAGTAGTAGTAGTAGTAGTAGTAGTAGTAGTTATAGAAGAAGAAGCAGTAGCTGTTGTAAATAATATGAATTGCAAAGTAAGAAAAAGAGATTGAATAGAGGCCAGTTTAAATGTCAGAGGGGACACGCTTTATGTAGAGCACGTTTAATGTGCTTTATAATACCATTACTAGTACTGCTACTTGAAGGCAGTGCAGACTGGGAAGGGGACGTGGTTTGATTAGGAAGTGAAAAGCTGTTTGTTTAGAGTCCACAATAGAACATGTGGCGGGTAGGGTTTTTCATTCTCTGTATATATGAATATAGATTGTTTGTTCGACTATCCTCTGCTGGATTGTGAAGGAAGGGCTCTCTAATGTTATATTTGGCACTATTTTGTGGGAACTTTATTTTAAACTATTATTGTAATTCCTTTATCTCATGGCGTGCTTTAAACTTACCATTACTATGCGCACATTCACAGTTATATGCACTTTCTAATTCTATAAATAAAGGATGGATATGCTCTGACAAACTGTATGATTACGATTTGCTTATATTGACTTATTATTAATTTAAAAGATCGGTATGTACCAGTATACATTCAAAAGAGTAAGCATTTAAAGTTATATGAAACACATACATGTAAGCTCTATTAACACGAAGCGCAATTGGGATAATAGGGATTAATAGCAGGCTGACAGGCTCGCAGACTCGGCTGCACTTTTAAACAGCACCGCGCTCACCTGTGCGCTAATAATCGGCACTAAAGTCCCGTATTTACGAGTTTAACGCGACTGGCGCCTCCGCTACAACACGCATGCGCACACGAACGCAACACAGCACGCATACAGCCCTCGTGTCTCCCATTAACAGTCAATTTGCCAGGTCGCTACAATAACATTACAAATAAACCGTATTGTAAGAGCCACAGTTCAAGATTTTTTTTAATTAATTGTATTACTTAGGTGTATACTGTATATTTAGATAATTTAGGACCCCCCTATTAAGTGCTCCCTTAGTTTAGTCTTCCTGACGTCATGCCTTGTCATCAGTGTTTAATTTAGTAGGAAAGAAGGAGACTATGGAGCAACAGTTTTTGACTGAAAATAATTTGTTTGTATTGTCTTTATTTTCAAGTAGACAGTCAAACGAAGAACCTTGTAGATTCGTCAGACTCTCTGCTTCACATAGACAACTGTGGTTGCGTATTGTAAGAAAGCTGCGCCACTACGTTAGTAAAACCTCGCTCCCGTTGGAAGCCGCGGGAAGGAGCGCAGCTGACTCGCTGTGCTGAAGAAAGGAACCGGCCATTACTAAACACAGTGACTGTTGATGTTTTGACTGAATACAGATGAATGATAGAAAACCAGGATTGCTAGTAACGAGTGAGAATGACGAAGATAATTGTTACTACGAGCCAAGTACTGAAGTTTAGACACCATATTAATGTGAGCTGCGCTCGTTTTTCACATAGTGAAAATAGCAACGTTTTACTCTTTGAGAGACAGTGAATCTTTTTTGAGTAATTGTATGTAATCGTTTTCGTTTGAGAATACTTTTTTTCCTTAGAAGTTTAAATGTTTGCTAGCGACTTTGGACGTTGAAGTGAAGATAAAATGGCAGATGATTTAGTCACCACAGAAAACGTCCACAAGAGGGCAGCAAAGCCCACAGAAAAGGCTTTGGAGGAGAAATTTCACAGACATATCGTTAAGAAGAGCAAAGCTAGGTCAGCTTACTAGCAAAATGAAAGAATTGGATCATCTAAAAGAAGATGAAGGTAATTTGAAAAAAGTTAAAGAATTAATTCAAAATGACTTTGCCAAGTTATATGGAGAGTTTGATGACCTTAATGAACAAGTGCTAGCTCACTTATCTGAAGATGAGGGAAATGCTGATCAGTCAGGAACTGTCAAGACTTATATTCAGTTAACTAAAAATTGGACAATAAGAGTACGCAAAGGTACAGATGAAAAAAAGAATAAAGATGAAGTTGATAATGTTGATCCAAGTGATAGCATTTCAGAAGTTTCAGCACGCTTGCACAAGAAAAATGTCAAACATGGCTCTGTTACTGGACGTATGTCAGTGTCTTCATCCACAAGCTCCACAGGTTCTGCATGCTTAAGGGAAGAAGCTGAGCATGCAGCACTGCTAGCCAAGGCAGCATCTTTAAAAATGAAACAAGCTATTGAGGAAGCACAGTTAAATGCTAAAAGGGAGCAACTGGAGTTAGAGACAGCTATCGCAGCATCCAGTGCTAAGCTAAAAGAGTTTGAAGATAATGACAATACTCTGGACGGCATGAATGACTACTTTAAGATGAAGACATCAATCAAGGCAGAACCCAGAGGAACCTCAGGGTCTGAGTATGGAGATTCACCTTCTGCACCATCAGTCAGAAGAAAATATGTCTCAGCACTTCTATTCCAACCAGCTCATTCTACAGGAGTAAATGAGAGCACTACAGCAGTGGGGGACAGTCCAGGTATGGAACGGCGTAGACCATAACACCGTGATGTCTACCAGAAGCCTGTAGAATATGAGAAAGATCTCTATCAAGTTATGCGGCGGCAGAACAAGATTACAGAGATGCTTGTAAAGCAGCAAGACATGTCTCATTTCCCTAAAAGAGACATACCTTTGTTCAAAGGTGACCCGCTTGTTTATAAATCCTTCATCAGAGCATTCGAACATGTCATCGACAGCAAAACAGAGAGCAGTCGAGACAAGTTGTATTACTTGGAACAGTACACCAGTGGAGAACCACAGGACCTTGTCCACACCTGTGAACACATGGCACCAGACAGAGGTTACAGAGAAGCAAGGTAGCTACTTCAGAAGCATTATGGTGATGAGCTGAAGAAAGCCGGTGCTTATATTGATAAAGCCTTAAAGTGGCATCAGATCAAGTCAGATGATAGGAAAGTTTTGTACACATATGCGCTCTTCCTGATTGGATGTTGCAACACTATGGAGGATATCGAGTACATGGATGAAATGGACAATCCAACAAACATGCGAGTTGTCGTCTCAAAACTTCCGTACAAGATCAGAGAGAAGTGGAGAGCAACAGCCTTCAATATTTAAGACAGACAGGCAAGAAGAGCCAGGTTTACGGATTTGGTGAGCTTCATCGATAAAGCAAGCTAAAGTTGCTATGGACCCGCTGTTTGGAAAGAAAAGACTGCTGACACAAAAACTCTAAACAAAAAGAAGGGAAGCAGTTTTGTCACCAGCATCACTCCAGCTGGAGAAGAAAAAACACAAGAATCACAAAGAGTAGCCAAGCTAAGCCTGTGAATGGTTTCCAGAAACCCTGTTTATTCTGCCAGAAGAATCATGCATTTGACTCTTGCAGTAATGTCAGAGAACAGCCACAGTAAGACAGAATTGAGTTTCTGAAAAGGAATGGTCTTTGTTTTGGATGTCTTACACAGGGACACCTTAGCAAGGATTGCAAGAAGAGAATGACATGTCAAGAGTGTTCTCTGAGGCACCCAAGCATGTTGCATGTCATTAAAGAAGACAGTCATCTCCAATAAGAGTGAAGACAGCAACATTGAAGAGAAGACAGTCTCAAGCTCTCTTGTGTCACTCGAACATCATATATGTGGATATAATGGGGCCAGAGAAGGTGAATGCATTCTCGTTATTGTGCCAGTGAAGATTAAGTCCAAGAGAAGTGAGAAGACTGTAGAAACTTATGCTTTCATGGATCCAGGGAGTTCAGCAACATTTTGTACTGAAGCATTAGTGTGACAGCTGAACATCAGGGGCAGGAAGATTGAAATCCTTCTTCGAACAATGGGCCAGGAGAACCCATTACACAGCTACATCCTGTCAGATCTGGAAGTGCGTGGACTTGAAGAGGGAGACTACACTGAGCTACCGAAGGTCTTCACACACAGTGACATTCCTGTGAAGAAAGAAAACATCCCATTGCAGAAGGATATTGAGAGATGGGCTTATCTGAAACAAGTACACCTCCCACACATAGTAGCTGAGGTTGGTCTGCTTATAGGAACCAATGCACACAAGGCCATGGAACCGTGGCAGGTGATAAACAGTGAAGGAGACGGGCCCTACGCAATCAAGCAGTAGTTGCAGTCAAAGTTGACAAAATGCTGAGGCAAGAGCTACAAGTTCCACTTGAAGAGTCTACTTGGAGAGCAGAAAATGGCAGACCTGCCAGAGGACCGTCTGTTACCAGACAAACCCCCCTTTACGAATGTTGGAGTAGATTATTTTGGACCCTTCAAAGTCAAGAGAGGACGCAGACTGGTGAAGAGATACGGTGTTATTTTCACCTGTCTGACTATCAGAGCAGTTCACCTTGAAGTTGCTCACTCTTTAGACACCGATTCTTCTATTAACGCTCTGCGTCGATTCATCAGCAGAAGAGGACAGGTGACCGTCATGCGTTCTGACAATGGCACTCATTTTGTCGGAGCAGAGAGGGAGCTGCGTGAAGCTATTGAAGATTTGAATCAGACCAAGATATGGGAAGTCATGACACAAAAAGGAGTGAAGTGGATTTTCAGCCCACACGCTGCTTCTTACCACAGAGGAGTATGGGAAAGACAAATTCGCACTGTAAGGGAGATATTAGGTTCAGTGCTCAAGCAACAAACATTGGATTACGAGAATCTTCAGACAATCCTGTGTGAAGTTGAATCCATCATCAATGATCGACCGATCACTAAGACATCAGATGACCCTAATGACCTTGAAGCTTTGACGCCTAATCATCTGTTGTTACTGAAAACGCAACCAGTTATCCCTCCAGGTGTATTTAAGAAAGAACATCAATACGCGTGACGTAGATGGGGACAAGTTCAATACATCGCTGATCTATTCTGGACAACATGTGAATACTTACCTATTCCACAAGAACGCCAGAAATGGTCCAGACCACAGAGGAACTTCGAGCCAGGAGACATTGTTCTGATTGTGGACGATTTCGCTCCTCGGAATTCTTGGATAATTGGAAAAATCATCAAAACCATGCCAGACTCTAGCGGTACAGTCCGCCGCGTGAGTGTGAAAACTTCAGCACCCTGGAGAGACCAATCACTAAACTCTGTCAGCTACAAGAGGCAGCATGAGAGCTGAAAAAAGACATTGAAGAGATGTCAACAAGTGACAAAGGAAAACAAGGACTATTAGTTATTAGTTTAAGTTTTTTATTGAGTTGTTTATGGCTCTAGTCTGAGTTTTGAGTATAATTGTTATGCTTCCCGCCTGGGCAATTAGAGGTCAGAAATGTAAGAGCCATAGTTCAAGAAAAATTGTATTTTCTTAATCAATATTATTATTTAGGTGTATACTGTATATTTAGATAATTTAGGAACCCCCTATTAAATGCTCCATTAGTTTAGTCTGCCTGACATCATATGCCTTGTCATCAGTGTTTAATTTTGTAGGAAAGAAGGAGTCTCTGGAGCAACACAGTTTTTGACTGTGTGAAAACATTTTTTTTGGATTGTCTTTATTTTCAAGTAAAGTCAAATGAAGAACCTTGTAGACTCATTGCTTCACATAGACAACTGTGGTTGCATTTTGTAAGAAAGCTGCGCCACTACACGTATTAAAGCCCCGTATGCACACATTGAATGTAGTATAATTATTATTAGTAGTAGCAGTGGTATGAGTATTATAATTATACAGTATTTACTACAGAAATCAATAATACAGCTGTGACCGCAGTGCAAATCACAGAGCAGCGCGCAGGCGCAGGCGGAATCAGACCATGGCAATCGTGACCGCTGATTGGCTACTGACTGGGCTGTGATTTGCTTAAACACCGCTGATTGGCTGCTGGTCTTTCAGTTGGTCTGTCTGTGCGCGGGAATGCGTTCCACCATTCAAGTCAATGGGAAATTGGGGTTTTTAATCGATCAGAACTCAATCAATATCGATCCCAGCTGTACAGAAAGCACCAGCAACCTGGCCGGCATCAGGACGAAGAAGTGTGTGAAGTTTTGTTCTGTAAATTAAGACTGTAGGAGGAGTAGCAGTCCAGACCAATGGCAGAAAAATAATACAAAATTAAAGATTTTGTAAGAGAACAGGACTCTGCATGTTTTCACACGCAGACTAATACTAACCCACAGGCTCTCTCTCTCTCTCTCTCTCTCTCTCTCTCTCTCTCTCAATTCAATTCAATTCAATTCAATTCAATTTTCAATTCAAGGGTGCTTTATTGGCATGACAAACAGTTTCGTAGTGTTGCCAAAGCAGTTGATATTATATACATACATTGAAAAATAATAAAAGGTAAGAAAAAAATAAAAAATAAATGAAACCGTAACATTATAATTTATAAATAAAATCTTAATAGACATGTACATTTACTTTATTTATAGTTAACAAGTTTACAGCTGGTGCTCACAGTTTTCACAGTGAGCCCCTCAGGCTGTGGCAGGGGCTGTGTGTCCCTCCCCCAGGAGGATAGCTATTTTTTTTTCATTTATCAATTCATAAAATTATTTTATAATATTTATGAATTGATTAAAGAATGTGTCCCTTAATTTGGCATATTTATTGCAGTGGAGGAGGAAGTGCATCTCTGTCTGGACCTCTCCTGTCTCTCAGTGACCACAGCGCCGCTCCTCTCTGGGCAGCCAGCTCTGCCTGTGTCGGCCCGTGTCTATGGCCAGGCTGTGGTCACTGAGCCTGTACTTGGTCAGGATCCGTCTCTGCTTCGTATCTCTGACAGTGAAGAGATACTCTGCCAGGGTGTATTCTCTGTTTAGGGCCCGATGGCAATCCAGTTGACTTTGGGATTTGGTTTCATTGTTCCAATGTTCCAGAGAGGAGGTTTTGGTTATCTTTATGATTTGGTTGACTCTAATTGGGGGCAGGTAAGCAGTGCTGACCTGAAGCTGGTCTCTGTTCGCAGTATTAGTGGGGGTCAGTGCCGTGAGCTTCAGGGTCAGCTGACTCAGGGGACTCTTTTCAGGGCTGAGCTCTTGGGTTTGGAGGGCCTTGTACTGCAGTGAGTCTGACTCACTTTTCTTCAGGTGCACCAGAATTGCAGTGCTCTTTTCTTTATATTAATGAGAGTTGGAAAACGGCCTAATTCTGCCCTGCATGCGTGGTTTGGTGTGTTCCTGTGCACCTGCAGTATGTTAATATAGAGTTCAGCATGCAGGGTCTCTATTGGATGTTTGTCCCACCTGGTGTAGTCCTGTTGACTGAGTGGACCCCATACTTCACTACCGTACAGCGCAATGGGCTGGATCACACTGTCAGTTAGTTTGAGCCAGATTTTGACTGGAATATTAATGTTATAGAATCTTCTTCTGATTGCGTAGAAAGCTCTTCTTGCTTTGTCTTTGAGTGCCTTCACTGCCAGGTTAAAGCCCCCTGACGCACTAATAGTCAGGCCCAGGTAAGTGTAGTGTGAGGTGTGTTCTAGGGTAGTGTTGCCTAGCGTGAAGTGGTATTTGTCTCCCTGAGGTCTGGCCTTTTTTGAAAGATCATGATCTTTGTCTTCTTCATGTTTACGGCCAGGGCCCAGGACTGACTACTGCTCTAGCAGTGCCAGGTTTTGCTGAAGCCCTTGCTCTGTGGGCGACAGCAAGACTAGGTCATCTGCATAGAGCAGGAATTTGACTTCTGTGTCATTTAGGGTGAGGCCAGGGGCATCAGACTGCTCCAACACTGTTGCCAACTCATTGATGTAGATGTTGAACAGTGTTGGGCTTAGACTGCAGCCCTGCCTCACTCCCCGCCCCTGAGTGAAGAATTTTGTTCTTTTGTTGCCAATTTTTACTGCACATTTGTTTTCGGTGTACATTGATTTTATAATATCATAGACTTTACCCCCTACACCGCTTTGAAGAATTCTGTAATAAAGTCCCTCGTGCCAAATGGAGTCGAATGCCTTTTTGAAATCAATGAAACAGGCAAAGATTTTGCCTTTACTTTTTTGGTGGACGTGTTTGTCTATGAGGGTGTGTAGGGTGTAAATATGATCTGTAGTGCGGTGATTTGGGAGGAAGCCAATCTGACTCTTACTCAGGACACTGTGCTCGGTAAGGAAGGCCAGTATCCGGGCGTTGATGATACTGCAGAACACCTTCCCCAGGTTGCTGCTCACACAGATGCCCCGGTAGTTGTTAGGGTCCAATTTGTCTCCACTCTTATAGATTGGGGTGATCAGCCCCTGGTTCCAGATGTCAGGGAAGTAACCAGTACTGAGGACCATGTTGAACAATTTAAGCACAGCCTCCTGCAGTTGTGCGCTGCTGTGTTTGAGCATCTCAGTGCTGATGCTGTCCGGGCCGCAGGCTTTTCTGGGTGGAAGTGCCTGTAGCTTTTTAGATAGTTCCTGTAGGGTGATTGGAGAGTCAATTGGGTTTTGATTATTTTTAATTGATTGTTCGAGTAATTTCAGTTTTTCCCTGGTTTCAATTTGTTTGTGTGTCAGATCATTTTGTTGGATATCTTTATAAAGGTTTTCAAAGTATTTTTTCCGAATGGTTCCGTTTTGTATTGCCAATTCTTGTTGTTTTGTTGAATTTAAATTGTTCCACATTTCCCAGAACTGGTTTTGGTCAACAGATTTCTCTATGTCTGTGAGTGTTTTGTTTGTGTGTTTCTGTTTTTTATTTTTAAGGGTGTGTTTGTAGTGTTTTAGGGTCTCACAGTACTGCTGGCGTAGTTCTGTGTCTTGTGGTTGATGATGTTTTTGATTGGATAGGTGCCTTAAATTTGTTCGTATTGATTTACACTCATCATCAAACCATGTCTGTGTGTGTGTGTGATTCTGGTTGGTCTTTTTCTTTGTCTTTTTAAGATTTGCCATTGTGGCTGCAATTTGATATATTTGATTGATATCATTTATGGCCAGATTTAGTCCTGTCACATCAGGCTGGTACTGAGAGCTGAGGAAAGTGTTGATGATGTCTGTTATTTCTGTAGAACTCATTGCTTTGTTAAATTCCTCTGTGCTGTTTGGAGCCCATCTGTATGTTTGATTAAGGTTGTACAGCTTACTGGGCTGTGTCTGTGTGTTGCTGGCCTGACTTCTTCTTTTCAGGAACACCGTGATTTGGTTGTGGTCTGACAGGGGGGTTTGCTGCCTGACAGTGAATGCACTAATGAAGGAGGGGTCCATGTCAGTGAGCGCGTAGTCGACTACACTAGTCCCAAGAGCTGAGCAATACGTGAACCTCCCTAAAGAGTCCCCTCTGATCCTGCCATTAAGGATGTACAGGCCCAAGGCTTGGCAGAGATGCACTAACTCTCTCCCGTTCTTGTTCACCGCCCCGTCGGGGTTGTTCCTCTGGGTTGTGGTGGGGGTGAGGTACAGAGGGGCCTGGCCGAACACATGGCTGTTTTCCTGTGTGCATTGAAGTCCCCACAGAGCAGCACATTCCCCTGGGCCTGGAAATGGCCGATCTCTGTGTGGAGGGTGTTAAACAATTCCTCATTGTAATAGGGGGATTCAGAGGGGGGGGTATACGCTGCACACAGGTATATATGGTTCTCGCACTGGGCTATTCCCTTCTTAATTTGAAGCCATGTGTGCGTTGGGCCCTGTTTGACTGGGCTGATGTGGTTGGCCAGCTCCTCTTTGTACCACATTATGATCCCCCCAGAGTCCCTGCCGCGCCGCACTGTGCTCAGTTTAATTGAGGGCACAATAACTTCCCTGTAGCCCAGTGGGCAGTGTGTGGGCACCTCTGCACGGCACCATGTCTCCAACAGAACTATGACATCTAATTCCTTAATGCTTTTAATGAATTCAGGGTCTGTGCTCTTCAGCCCGAAAGCCGAGGAGTTCAGGCCCTGAATGTTCCAGCAGCTTACTGTAAATGAGCTCATTTTAGCTAACATTGTACTTAGTGGAATAAAATGCCTATCAACAATACAACTTTTTAATCTAAGGTTTTGTTTAAACTAGAATTTCAAATATAATAATTATTAGTTTTATGTAAAATATGGTTACATTGTATGTACACAGATATTTATTTTAGTGGTGGGGATTGTCGGGGTGGTCGCAGCATCTGCGGTGGTCGTGGCATCTGCGGCTGCGGTGGTGGTCGTGGCAGCGGTGGTGGTCGGGGCATCTGTAGCAGCGGTGGTGGTCGTGGCAGGGATGGTGGTCGGGGCATCTGCGGCAGCGGTGGTGGTCATGGCAGATGTGGTGGTCGGGGCATCTGGGGCAGCTGTGGTGGTCGTGACATCTGCAGCAGCGGCAGTGGTCGTGGCAGTGACAGTAGTTATGGCAGTGGCGGTGGTAGGGGCAGCCGGGGCAGCGGCGGTGGTTGTGGCAGCATGTCGGTGGAGCTGTTCCCTCAGTCCCTGTAGCTCTGTACTGATGGTTCTCTCTCTGTGCTGCATCTCCTCCCTGACGCAGCCCAGCTGGATCCTCAGGTTGTCGTTTTCCTGCTGCAGGGTGCTCATCTCACTCTTCAGCTCCTTGATGGCCATCCAGCTCTCTTTCTTGAGCTGAGTCACCTCGTCTCGGAGCTGCTGGGTGAGGCTGCTCTCTGTGGGACGGGACAATGTGAGTTCCCTGAACTCCACAAACTCCAGCTCCAGCATTGCCAGGCACTCCCGCACGTGCTCGATGCTGCTGGGTGTGGTGGTGGTGGTAGGGAGGGGCTGGATGGGGTCCAGTGTCATGCTCTCTTGACTTGGAGCTGGATCCTCATGGTCGGTGCTCTTGGGGGGGGCAGGCGTTGGGAATGATTTCTCCTTCTCTGCCTCTTCTTTCAGTTTGTTGAAAGAGTTTTCAAAGGAGGTCAGGCTTGCCTCGCTGCCCTGGATCAGCACAGTCCCGCTGTGGTAGATGTTGACACTGAGCACTGTGCCGTCCGTCTCTCTCCCTCTCTCTCTCTCGCTCTCACTCTCTCTCTCCCTCTCTCTCTCTCCCTCTCCCTCTCTCTTGCTCTCTCTCTCTCCCTCTCTCTCGCTCGCTCTCTCTCTCTCTCTCCCTCTCTCTCGCTCGCTCTCTCTCTCTCTCTCCCTCTCTCTCTCTCACTCGCTCTCTCTCTCGCTCCTGTCAGTCCAGGTGAAAATATTTTGGGTTGAAAGGAGGAGAAGTGTCTCTAATACAATCTGGGTGCATCATGTTAAAAAATGCAATCTTTTTTTAAAGGAAAGCTGTGAATATGAAATGAGGCAGGTTTTCCATTATATAGATAATTGCTCCACTGGAACAGCTGCGGACTAAACAAGGTCTCTATTGCAAGGAGACCGAACAGCACTGCTGCTGCTCTAGAGCAGACTCACCCCGTTTCCACTGGCCCTGTTCAGGGCGCCTCCGTGTGGCCGGGCTGTAACTGCAGCTCAACTGCCCGCCTGTGTCTGCACTCATTGTTGCGGGTCCGGCTGCCCTAGGAAGCGACTGAGACACGGAAGGACAAAACGCACCTGGGACGCTCAGCACTCTGGGATTTAGTGTTTTAAACTGGAAGCTTAATATAGCTTAAGTATCCTAGACATTCTCCCTTATTTATCTGTGGGAGAATGAACTGCGTTGCATTATTAAATACATTGTGCGTGTGTTTAAATCTGTCCCGTGTAGCCACTACATATCTATATCATGAAATACACCGTATGACAGTCACAGCCAGTTTTTTAACAAAATCTCATACATGTAAATACAGCTACAACACTCTGGGATCCATAACTTACTCCAACAGTTTCTGTTTTACACAGTTTAATAGTTTTACGATAGTGTAAACAGGGGGAAGCTAAAAACCGTGCAATTTAAATAATTCTGAGAGAAATATACAAGACATCGGAATATTTAATTTAAATCCAGGACGAATATTTCATATTTGTGTGGATCTTTTCAAACACTCTTCAATGTCTTTCTGCTCCAAGCAATTAATCCTGTGTGGCACTTTCCAACTACTCCGATTCATTGTTTCCCAAGGTACACACACATATTCCTTCTTGGAAAAAGTTTCTACCGCATCCCTGTCATGAGAGCGGCCGCCAGCACTGTACTTTCAATTTCCAGATGCAGTGGCGCCGCGTCATGACGTCACAGTACTGACCCGGAGCTGCAGCTGAGCCCCAGTGGAAACGCCCTGGACCGGACCGGCCACGCTGAGGTGCAGCATAAGTCTGGGACTAACTCAGTCCTGCTCCAGCTGCGGAATAACTATGGATAGTACTGTACCGGGCAACAAAATGTGACAAATTGACTACTTTTATAAGTACTCGATTCATAACCACTAATCGTTTTGTTTTGCATATCAAATAGTTACATTTTTGTTTGTGACATTGACAAAATGTAATGTATTAATGCTCTGTTGTACACTGGTGAAACTGACCCCACAGGTAACAAAAATCATAATTAAAATTAGAACCAGTGTACAATTTGTTGGTTGAAAGGTTTTATTAAATTCTGTAAAATAACTATGAATATATTGAAAGCTCTACAGGAATTATTACCCAGCTGGAATTGTAATCCAATATGATATTAATAATATGGAGGTATAATACAATTGCGCTGTATGTAGCCTATAGCCAACTTCATATATGAATGTATGCCAATATAGTATATTAATATACCGCCGGGCAGGGCTGAGAGCTCCACTCTGGGCGGGGCGCTGTTGGAGGTGCCGCTCTGAACCTCCACCTGAGCGTTAAAATAATTCAGACCAAAGTATTAAATGTTTAGTTTAGATAATGTTTTTGGGTCTCGTTCTGGGAAATAAAGTGCAATGGGAAATGCAATTTAGCTATAGCTTTAACATCACACGAAAACATTTCTGCATAAATTGTATTATCAATTATGCTACTAAAATAAATGCATCATTAGATGGTGTTGTGGCATTCGCATTTGAACTGGACTGGCAGTGCCACGGCGCAGCAGCATCAGCAGGGCAGCCACTTCACTCTCCACTGACTCCACTTTCACGTCCACAGCACACTGCATCCTTAGTCGGGGACTGAAGCTGGGGATCAGCTGGTCAGCAGCTCTGCTCCGCCTCTTTTTTGGTTGCAATGGACACTAACTTTAGTCCGCATCTGGGGACGACCCCAAGTACAGAGCTCCGTTGTGGAAATGGACCTCTTACTGATGCTCAATGTTGCTCGCATCCCTACTCTGAGATGAGAGACAGAGATGTTCAAATGTTCAAGCTTTGCTACGAGGACCGTGTCGGTGCCAGACCCGTGCAGTGTGAAAGATGGCAGATTTACAGAGCCACACATTGCCTCCTGGTCAATAGTCATGACTTTAATTCCAGTACCTGCACTAACTTACTCTCCTCCGGAGGGAATAGAAATACCCCTAACCGCCTGCCCCAATGAAACGTAGCCGGACACCCCAAACACAACATGATTTCGGCATTTCTCGTCTGTATGGTGCTGTCAGTAGTAGCTGTTGTCCTTTTGATTCCCTTTCTCTTCTGGTTTTCTCGAATCTCTTAAATCGTTTCCGTTCGGGAGCGGAAGTTGGTTTTCGTCCCGGAAGTGCGGCGATGGCTGTGTTTACGATCACTCGCTGTGTAAGAGCGGTGCGCATCACTCATGTGTGTTTTTATTATGAAAAGCATTGCAGTATTTAATAATGATTGTAGTTTGTAGTTTGCGAGTGGAAGGGTTTGAATTAGTGCTCAAAACACGGCATGTGGCCAACGGACAACCGGACTAGACACGCCCTGTCGAGGGAGACCACCGTCAGACAGACTGGATGTGGGTCGATGATGATTTAACAGCGCATGCGTCCAGCCACGGATTGCCAGTGTTGTGACTGGTCAATGCTCATGCCGATGCTAATACTGTTTTTGTTTGCTTTTTAATAAATCAATGCCAGTCTCATCAAAATGCCAATTCTATATGCTAATTGTAAAACAGTATAATACTGCGCATGTGCAGGACATACAAACTGAACATTCCAGCCTTCTGATATATTTATAGGGATTTCAGTTGAATTTTTTGTGGAAATGTTACAAACATTTTTTTAAAACTTTAAGGTAAAAAGGAAACTGATGGAATATTAAAATAAATAAATAATCACAATCGTTTTAAATTGGATGTACAGATCTCCCCTAAGTCCTGCTAATATAAAACTGCACTACAACTGCTAATAATACTAACTAATACTACAATACAACAACTACTACTAATACTACACTACAACTAATGATGCAACGACACAAAGAGAGGCAGTGTTAGTTAATTTTATTACTCAGAATATGTACATGTATTTGTGACTAACAGGCCAACCCTGACCACACCCTCACACACTGATCATATTCATATGCATTATTGTTCATGGACCAGATGTAGATACTGTACAAAGCTGAATACAGTAAATAAATACAGAAGTGAGATACAGAGATACAGATACACAGCAATATTCATGGAAAGACGTATATACACAACACACACACACCCACTCAATCTCCCAACAATGCACTGGGCTGGTCTGCAGTGCATCTCTCTCTCTCCCTCTATCTCTGGAAAAGGGCGTCTGCCAAGGAATAAATAATAATAATAATAATAATAATAATAATAATAATAATAATAATAATAATAATAATAATACTCTCCATGGGTGTGGCATAGGGAGCTGATCACATGACTCTCTCAGTGGGCGTGGCGCAGGGAGCTGATCAGGTGACTCTTGTAGGTCTTGCTCAGGCCGGTCAGCCAGAACTTGAGCAGACGTACGTTGTCATCATCTGAGGCGCCCAGCACTCCTAGCAGCTTCTGTGTCTCCTCACGGCCACGGCCATCGACTTTGGAGAATTTAAACAGCACCTTCACCTTACTGAGAGAGGGACAGAGAGGTTAATACAGTTCAATACTGACTGACTGACTGGACACTACAGCACATTAACACTGACTGACTGACTGGACACTACAGCACATTAACACTGACTGACTGGACACTACAGTACATTAACACTGACTGACTGAATGGACACTACAGTACATTAACACTGACTGACTGGACACTACAGCACATTAACACTGACTGACTGGACACTACAGCACATTAACACTGACTGACTGACTGGACACTACAGCACATTAACACTGACTGACTGACTGGACACTACAGCACATTAACACTGACTGACTGGACACTACAGCACATTAACACTGACTGACTGACTGGACACTACAGTACATTAACACTGACTGACTGGACACTACAGCACATTAACACTGACTGCAGTAAGAGAGAGTCAGAGAAAGAGACACAAATCAATGAACGTGATCAATATGTATCAGCAGCCGATCAGCGATTGATAACTCACTTCATCCACTCCTCCTTCAGGCAGAGCAGACAGTGACTGACCACATCCACTGAGAGGTTCTCATTGGTCAGCGCCAGCTCCAGCTTATTTAACAGTGTAGGACCTGAGAGCAAGAGGTCAAAGGGGTCAGGGCACTGGTCAGTCAGTGTTAATGTGCTGTAGTGTCCAGTCAGTCAGTGTTAATGTGCTGTAGTGTCCAGTCAGTCAGTCAGTGTTAATGTACTGTAGTGTCCAGTCAGTCAGTGTTAATGTGCTGTAGTGTCCAGTCAGTCAGTCAGTGTTAATGTGCTGTAGTGTCCAGTCAGTCAGTGTTAATGTGCTGTAGTGTCCAGTCAGTCAGTGTTAATGTGCTGTAGTGTCCAGTCAGTCAGTCAGTGTTAATGTGCTGTAGTGTCCAGTTAGTCAGTGTTAATGGACTGTAGTGTCCAGTTAGTCAGTGTTAATGGACTGTAGTGTCCAGTCAGTCAGTGTTAATGTACTGTAGTGTCCAGTCAGTCAGTGTTAATGTACTGTAGTGTCCAGTCAGTCAGTGTTAATGTGCTGTAGTGTCCAGTCAGTCAGTCAGTGTTAATGTGCTGTAGTGTCCAGTTAGTCAGTGTTAATGGACTGTAGTGTCCAGTCAGTCAGTGTTAATGTGCTGTAGTGTCCAGTCAGTCAGTGTTAATGTGCTGTAGTGTCCAGTCAGTCAGTCAGTGTTAATGTGCTGTGGTGTCCAGTCAGTCAGTCAGTGTTAATGTGCTGTAGTGTCCAGTCAGTCAGTCAGTGTTAATGTGCTGTAGTGTCCAGTCAGTCAGTGTTAATGTGCTGTAGTGTCCAGTCAGTCAGTCAGTGTTAATGTGCTGTAGTGTCCAGTTAGTCAGTGTTAATGGACTGTAGTGTCCAGTCAGTCAGTGTTAATGTGCTGTAGTGTCCAGTCAGTCAGTGTTAATGTGCTGTAGTGTCCAGTCAGTCAGTCAGTGTTAATGTGCTGTAGTGTCCAGTCAGTCAGTCAGTGTTAATGTGCTGTAGTGTCCATGGGGTCGGTCGGTGGTCAGTACCACGGTCAGTGGGCTGTGTGCTGGCGCTGGTCAGTCGGCACTGGTAGAGGGAGAGGATATCGTCGTCGCTGCTGGCTGCTGAGTAGAGAGAGGAGCGGTCATCACTGACCACGTCCACCAGCACCGAGAACTCTGAGAGAGGAAGAGAGCGATTACTACACAGATACTCCACAGTTACTACAGTAACTGTACAGATACTTCTCAGTCACTCCACACTTACACCATAGTTACCCCATAGTTACTACAACTACTCTAGGATAATTACAGAAGATAATTCAGTTTCTCCACAGCTACTCCTGAGACGGACCAAAATTAACTCCATGGCTACTCATCAGTTACACCACAATTAACACCACAGTTACTTCACAGTTACTCCTCAGGAACTTGGCGGTTACCGGAGGCAAGGACGTGGGGGGGCACGGGGACGTCGGGGCGCAGGCCCAGGAAGTTGCAGCGGTACGCCTCCTCATAGCACTCACTGTACAGCACACAGCGACAGCACCCCCGTGGCAGCAAGGCCTGCTGGGATACAGGAGGACCCAGAAGGAGGGAGAGAGAGAGGGGTTACACACTGACTGACTGACACACTGACTCATAAGTATAATACTAATACAATAACACAAAAAGTAACAGTAATAATAATAATAATAATAATAAAAACAACAGTCTGTTGGGTCAATGTCAATGAACTGAAAGCAGCACTAACTGGAGATGATCCCGTTAGTACGCAGCTCTGTACTAAACGAACTCGGTGGCTGAAGTTCGTCTCCATCTGCGGACTAAACAAGGTCTCCATTGCAACAAACCCCAAGACCATAGCTGATGCTCTAGAGGAGACTAATGCCTCGGTTCCACTGGCTTAAGCGTCCGTGCCATGCTGTGCTGTGCCGGACGCGTCCCAGAGCTTTGTTTGATGGGAGGAGCAGCGACTGTGGGTTTGGTTTGTGTTTCGTTTTAAAAACAGAGACAGGAAACACTACGAGCGACACAGCCTGATGTGGAGAGGAGTTGTGTGTCTGTTTTATTCTTTCTGCTTTACATGATTGTAAACAGCGTAATAAATACATGTTTCTGTTCAGAGAGATTAGGAAGAGCTAAACGTGTAGAGACAACATTATATTCACACAAGCACGTCCCCATAAGAATACATTTCCATCTGCAACAATAACATTTTTGCTATTTAGTATTATTATCATTTGTGCTATTATATATGTACTTTAAACGGCACAGCGTGACTCCCTTAATTTTACTACTCTTACTACAGATGTGTAACTGTAAATTACACTTTTTGCCGTATTATTTATAATTTACTTATCAGACGTCCTTAACCAGGGTAAGTTACAGTTGAAACAAAATACACACGTTTCACGATTAATCATGCAGATACAAAATAGCAGGTTATAATTTAACTAAAGTGTGCGCGTTTCAGTCATGGCGTTTATGGACACATTTATTAAACCAGTCCTTAATGTTTTAGAGGGAAACCCAGATCTGCTGTATTTATTTATTCATTAATTTAACTTGTAAATGGACACATTTTAACTGAATCGTGTTCGCCTTCACACTGACTGTCTGCGGATTGTCCTGCACACCATTCACACAACACAGCCTGAAACACCATCCAGCTGTTCATAAAATATTAATAAAATCGGCTGATACCGATCCGTTTATTAGTCTTCAGTTTATTTTTAACTAGTCACGGCACTGCACCGGTCCTGTGAAATCCAAGTTTTTAATCCACTTGGATATTAACTGTAAGCAGTTATTGTTTCTGTATGTGGATTTCACGTGTAATTTCTTCCTGATCACACAAGGCACTTGAGATTATACCTTCCGACACAATGTCTCTGATCTCCTCCCTGTCTGTCTACAGTCCAGCACACATCTTCAGTGGGCGTGACGGATGCTTACAGACACGTCTGGCAGCAGATAGTTAACCGGCCACAAAACACGGACGCGTCCAGACGCTTAGCCAGTGGACACGGGGCATAAGTCCGGGACTAACTTAGTCCTGCTCCTGCTACAGACTAACTATGGACAGTACCGTACTAAGGGCAACAAAGTGTGCCAAATCACAAGGTTACTGAACTACTCACAACTCGATTCATAACCACCAATCGTTTTGTTTACATGTAAAATACATTTAAATTTTTGTTTTTGACATTGACAATGTATTTGTTCTTTATGAATATCGGCAAATGCTCTGATGTACATGGATAAAATTGACACCACAGCAAAAAAATTAAATAAATAACCATTGTGCAAATTGTCAAATTTAATTAAATACAGTACTATGAAATAACTGAGAACAGATTATTGAAACTGAAAGCTCTACAGGAATTATTACCCAGCTGGAATGGGAATGCAGTTTAATACGAAGTATTAATAGTGGGCTATTCGTAGCCTATATAGATTGACTATATAATACATGCCAGTATAGTATAAGTATACCGTGCCCGGGGCTGGGTTGTGGTTCGAGAGCGCAGCGATCACAGCGCTGTGTTGGGCTGCGGTGTGGGGGGTGCTGGGTCTGAACCTCCCAGCCCCATACATTGAGAATCTAGTCACTCCTGATGTGTGGCCGGCCTCTTCAGTGACTTCACTTTCTGTTTGGTAGCAAAACAACAAACGTAATCCTTAATCCGGACTAACGCTGGGGATCAGCTAGTCTCAACTCTGCTCCGCCTCATTTTTCATTGCAATGGGCACAAACTTCAGTGCACAGCTGGAGATGATCCTGAGATAGAACTTACTACAGAGCTCCATACTAACTCAATCGACCCATTCATACCAGTCTACCCTGTCTATACACACATCCTGAATATTAATATGCGGAGGCATGTCGATTGGCTGACCTTGAGCACGGTGAATGCTGACTGGATGAGCTGTGGGTCCGCCCCCCTCCAGATCACCTGGTTCCCCATGAGCACGTGCCAGGTCAGCTGCCGGAACTCACTGGCACCAAGCACCTGAGGACCAACCAATCACAGGCAGGCTCGTTAACCCTTTCACACTCGTTCACACCAGGAGAGAGAGAGAGAGAGAGGGGGACAGGAGTAAGGGTGGATTCGGGCACTAGAGCACATCCATTTACTACTTGGATTCTCTTCCTGGCTTATTTTAAGGCTAGAGTACCAGAGGGCCCCGCCACTGGAAACGTGTGTCCCTGGGGAGGACATTCCTGAGCAGTTTGGAGCCCAGGGGCACAGCAGCTGAGCCCAGTAGTTCAGCAGGGGCACAGCAGGGGCACAGCAGGGGTACAGCAGGGGCACAGCAGGGGTTTCTAACGCTTTGAACAGGGAGTGACAGAGAGACGGTCAAGAAGACTCTGACACTGATAAAGTGCAGGTGAGGAACAGTGTGTTTTTGAACAGAAAGAATACCAAGAGAGAGGGAGGATGGAACGAGAGAGAGCAAGAGAGAGAGGCTGGCTCAGTCAGGGCGGTACAGCCAGCTGTACCTGTCTCAGGTGTCTCAGTGACCTGAACCTTGGCCCTGCCGGCTCCTCCCCCTGACTCCTGTCCCCCAGGAAGTCCCGCCCTTCATCACATTCCGATTGGTTCTGCTGTGCTGAGGACACCCCCCCCTCTGCCCCCTCCCAGCCAGTCATCTCCTCCTCTTGCTCTGAGGGAACAGAAGAGAGGCTCAGATGGACGGACATTCACATACACAAACTCACACTCACATTCACACACTCTCTCACACACACACCCCTCCCCCTCTGTACCGCTCTGCCTCTCGATCAGCACCAGCGTGTCCTCGGTCGGCGCTCCCTCCAGCAGCTTCTCAGTCAGACGGCTCCCACTGGCCTTCAGCAGCCTGAGGGAGAGAGATAGAGAGAGAGAGAGAGTCAACATCTGACCAACACTGACTCACACACACACACACACGCTGACACACACACACACACAGGCTCACCAGGTGAAGGAGCAGTGCAGGCTCTCCCACAGTGAGGGGTGCTGTGTGAGGGAGGGCAGGGAGCGCGCGGCATTGCCACTGCGCTGGGGAGGAAACACGGCCGGAGAGAAGACGCTGTCCAGCCGCACTGACCGCTGGCCGCTCACGCCCTGCTCACTGTCAAACACCTGAGCAAGGGAGGGAGAGGGAGAGATAGAGGGAGAGGGAGGGTGAGAGAGAGGTTAATACAGGACAGACACACCAGCTGCCTGCAGCCCCTGGCCCTCCCGCTCTGACACACCTTCAGGGCGGTGCTCTGCAGGGAGCCGATGGTTTGCCGCAGGTGGGTGAGCAGGAAGGGCCAGGAGTTGATGAGGTAGATGCGGTCCATGGTCACCATGACCACGGAGTACCAGCGCTGGAAGCCGCGGGCGAGGCGGTCCTTGATGAAGAAGGTGTGGCTGAAGACAAAGCCCTGCTGATCATCCCCGAAGAAGATGGGCCCCTCCCTGCCCGGACACACCTGAGAGAGAGAGGGAGTCGGTCAGTGTGTCAGGCAGTCAATGTGTCAGATAGTGTGTCAGTCAGTGTGTCAGTGTCCAGTCCAGCGGTCTCCAGCATTGGTCAATGGTCAGTCTGACCTCACAGCTCAGACTTCGGACACAGGCCTGGCGGACGATGGAGAAGAGCTGTGGCCGGCGGGGCTGCTGGTGGCTGACGAAGCGGATGGACGTCTCGCTGTCCACACTGAGGAACCCGGGGTGACCGGGGGGAAGAGAGCGACAGCCCTGAGAGAGAGAGAGAGAGAGAGAGGGAGTGAACATGGTACAATATCAACATGCTGACTGATACACTGAGTGACTGACACACTGACATTCTCTCTCTCACCTCACACATGTCAGATCTCTGTGGAGCAGAATTGTTGGCCTTCATATTAAGTCCTTCCTCTCTCTCCCGCTCTCGCTCCAGCTCTCTGGGGGCGGGGGGGCCTTCGGGGGGGCCAGAAGGCCCAGGGGGTGCGGGGGGGTGCAGGGCCTCAGTGCAGAAGAGGGTTCGAGGGCCATGGAGCTCACAGAAATGACACAGAGCCACAAGAGCGTTCATCTGAGAGAGAGAGAGAGAGAGAGAGAGAGAGAGAGAATGTTAATATACTGTACTGTATATATACACTTGTAACACACTGTACTGTGTATATACACACCTGTAACACACTGTACTGTGTAAATACACTTGTAACACACTGTACTGTGTATATACACCTGTAACACACTGTACTGTACTGTATATACACACCTGTAACACACTGTACTGTGTATATACACCTATAACACACTGTACTGTATATATACACTTGTAACACACTGTACTGTGTATATACACACCTATAACACACTGTACTGTGTATATACACTTGTAACACACTGTACTGTGTATATACACCTGTAACACACTGTACTGTACTGTATATACACACCTGTAACACACTGTACTGTGTATATACACCTATAACACACTGTACTGTATATATACACTTGTAACACACTGTACTGTGTATATACACACCTATAACACACTGTACTGTGTATATACACTTGTAACACACTGTACTGTGTATATACACACCTGTAACACACTGTACTGTGTATATACACCTGTAACACACTGTACTGTATATATACACCTGTAACACACTGTACTGTGTATATACACACCTCTAACACACTGTACTGTATATATACACTTGTAACACACTGTACTGTGTATATACACACCTGTAACACACTGTACTGTACTGTATATATACACTTGTAACACACTGTACTGTGTATATACACACCTGTAACACACTGTACTGTGTATATACACCTGTAACACACTGTACTGTACTGTATATACACACCTGTAACACACTGTACTGTGTATATACACCTATAACACACTGTACTGTATATATACACTTGTAACACACTGTACTGTGTATATACACACCTATAACACACTGTACTGTATATATACACTTGTAACACACTGTACTGTGTATATACACACCTGTAACACACTGTACTGTACTGTGTATATACACACCTCTAACACACTGTACTGTGTATATACACCTGTAACACACTGTACTGTATATATACACTTGTAACACACTGTACTGTATATACACACCTGTAACACACTGTACTGTATATATACACTTATAACACACTGTACTGTACTGTATATATACACTTGTAACACACTGTACTGTGTATATACACACCTCTAACACACTGTACTGTACATATACACTTGTAACACACTGTACTGTATATACACACCTGTAACACACTGTACTGTATATATACACTTGTAACACACTGTACTGTATATACATACCTGTAACACACTGTACTGTATATATACACTTGTAACACACTGTACTGTGTATATACACACCTGTAACACACTGTACTGTGTATATACACTTGTAACACACTGTACTGTGTATATACACACCTATAACACACTGTACTGTGTATATACACTTGTAACACACTGTACTGTACTGTATATACACACCTGTAACACACTGTACTGTATATATACACTTGTAACACACTGTACTGTGTATATACACACCTGTAACACACTGTACTGTATATATACACCTGTAACACACTGTACTGTACTGTATATATACACCTGTAACACACTGTACTGTGTATATACACACCTCTAACACACTGTACTGTATATATACACTTGTAACACACTGTACTGTATATACATACCTTTAACACACTGTACTGTATATATACACTTGTAACACACTGTACTGTATATACATACCTTTAACACACTGTACTGTATATATACACTTGTAACACACTGTACTGTGTATATACACACCTATAACACACTGTACTGTGTATATACACTTGTAACACACTGTACTGTGTATATACACACCTATAACACACTGTACTGTGTATATACACTTGTAACACACTGTACTGTACTGTATATATACACTTGTAACACACTGTACTGTACTGTATATATACACCTGTAACACACTGTACTGTATATATACACCTGTTACACACTGTACTGTACTGTATATATACACCTGTAACACACTGTACTGTGTATATACACACCTCTAACACACTGTACTGTATATATACACTTGTAACACACTGTACTGTGTATATACACACCTATAACACACTGTACTGTGTATATACACTTGTAACACACTGTACTGTGTATATACACACCTCTAACACACTGTACTGTATATATACATTTGTAACACACTGTACTGTGTATATACACACCTATAACACACTGTACTGTATATATACACTTGTAACACACTGTACTGTGTATATACACACCTGTAACACACTGTACTGTACTGTGTATATACACACCTCTAACACACTGTACTGTGTATATACACCTGTAACACACTGTACTGTATATATACACTTGTAACACACTGTACTGTATATACACACCTGTAACACACTGTACTGTATATATACACTTATAACACACTGTACTGTACTGTATATATACACTTGTAACACACTGTACTGTGTATATACACACCTCTAACACACTGTACTGTACATATACACTTGTAACACACTGTACTGTATATACACACCTGTAACACACTGTACTGTATATATACACTTGTAACACACTGTACTGTATATACATACCTGTAACACACTGTACTGTATATATACACTTGTAACACACTGTACTGTGTATATACACACCTGTAACACACTGTACTGTGTATATACACTTGTAACACACTGTACTGTGTATATACACACCTATAACACACTGTACTGTGTATATACACTTGTAACACACTGTACTGTACTGTATATACACACCTGTAACACACTGTACTGTATATATACACTTGTAACACACTGTACTGTGTATATACACACCTGTAACACACTGTACTGTATATATACACCTGTAACACACTGTACTGTACTGTATATATACACCTGTAACACACTGTACTGTGTATATACACACCTCTAACACACTGTACTGTATATATACACTTGTAACACACTGTACTGTATATACATACCTTTAACACACTGTACTGTATATATACACTTGTAACACACTGTACTGTATATACATACCTTTAACACACTGTACTGTATATATACACTTGTAACACACTGTACTGTGTATATACACACCTATAACACACTGTACTGTGTATATACACTTGTAACACACTGTACTGTGTATATACACACCTATAACACACTGTACTGTGTATATACACTTGTAACACACTGTACTGTACTGTATATATACACTTGTAACACACTGTACTGTACTGTATATATACACCTGTAACACACTGTACTGTATATATACACCTGTTACACACTGTACTGTACTGTATATATACACCTGTAACACACTGTACTGTGTATATACACACCTCTAACACACTGTACTGTATATATACACTTGTAACACACTGTACTGTGTATATACACACCTATAACACACTGTACTGTGTATATACACTTGTAACACACTGTACTGTGTATATACACACCTATAACACACTGTACTGTGTATATACACTTGTAACACACTGTACTGTACTGTATATATACACTTGTAACACACTGTACTGTGTATATACACACCTATAACACACTGTACTGTACTGTATATATACACTTGTAACACACTGTACTGTATATACACACCTGTAACACACTGTACATATATAAACAATATTAGTTTTAATATTGTGTGCTATGTCGTTTGAGTTTGACAATGTATATACAGTCACACAGTATTTACCTCTGTCGCTCGCACCGGGGCTCACGGGACTGAAGGCAGGTCACACTCAGCGTCCGCTGCTCTCGCCTCATGTGATGGCAGTCACATGCCAATGACGTCACACCGCGGCTACCGTATACTTCCGAGTAGGAGCGCACACACGTGCAGTGCAGTAGAATACTGCTGTTACAATAGGGGGCTGTAAATATATGCGTTGTGTTTCTATATATTACGGTAAAGAACAAAAATGTACGTTTACCGTACTTTATAGCATAGGAGCGCTCCATAACAAATCTGCTCTTACCGTAATATCACATGAATTGCCGATGTAATAAAAATGAAAAATATTTTCAATTCATTCAATAAACATGTTGGAACTCATATGTGAATATATATAGTTTATACGTGAATCTATAAATAGACAACATATATGTGTATATGGGCAGCAGTGTGCAGTAGTGGTCAGGGGTCTGGACTCTGGAGTGGGGGGTTCAGTCCTGGGGGGCACACACACTGCCGTTGTTCCCAAGCTGCTGTAGCTGCATCGCTAGATGATTAAATGGGTCATTGTGTGCAAAAGTAACGTGATCTACTGTAACAAGTGTAAGTTGTCCTGGATAAGGGTGTCTGCTAAGAAATATAATAATTTATTAAATAAATATGTAGTAGCACTGTATGGACTATAGTATAATGCCCAGATTGGAGCCAGTGTCGTGTGTATTCTACATATACTATGGTGCAGTGTAGTATACTATAGTATAGCATACCATAGTGTAGTATAGTATAGTATAATATGGTGTAGCATAGTGTAATGCAGTATAGTATAGCATGATGTAGTTCCCAGAATAAAAATAAACACTTTATTAGAGACAAATATAAAAATGAAAGAAACTTCTCCTGTTTGTCAAGGTCAGTTTTATTCGAGTCGAGTGAGAAGCAGGGAGTCAAATCTCACACAGGAGGAGTCAGATCTTACAGGGTCTCTCTGTCTGTCTGCTAATACTGGATCAATAACCAGTACATTCCCGACTGGATCAGAACCCTCTACTGTATACTGTCAAATTCACACACACTACACAGGAACCCTATACCTGCTATCAGTGCTATTATTATTATTATTGCTTCTGTTTCTCATTTTATTAAATATAGTAGTATCATTACTTATGATGTTACTCATTATGATGTTATTATCATAATCAGTCTGTCAGGGCTGTGATCTGCAGTGTTCCTGCTGAGCCAGTACAGGCTGAGGGGGCGCTGTGTGACACTGTAGTACTGTACAGGCCCAGGGGACGCTGTCACACTGTAGTACTGTACAGTAGCAGGAGCTGCAGGAGCTGTGACTGCGGTAGAGGACAGTATCAGTGCCCAACTGTATTGCTGTTAATACATGTGCAAATTCGCAGATGGCTTTCAATGAGATAGAGAGAGACAGAGACAGCGAGAAAGATGGAGAGATGGACAGAGAGAGAGAGAGAGGGAAAGATAGCAATATACAGAAAGAAAAAGAGAGACAAAAATAGAGAGAGACAGTGTACGGTCCCTTTATAAAAATGTGATCACCCAGCCTCTCAATAATAATAATAATAATAATGATAAAGATAACGATGAAAACTGGGTTGTGCCAGCAGTGTGTCTGTGTGTCTGTCTGTTCCTACACAGAAAGACAAGCAGGTGACATTAACCATCACAGGAACATCTAGAGAATGAATTTGCATATTTGCATTAATGACTAAACACTCGGTAAAGCCCTACTGGCACAGTTAGCTCTTCAGTTGAGGAACAGTTTCCGGGAGTGGGCGGGGTTCTGGCTCAATTGACCGGCCCCATAGCCAGTCAGCATGCTCGGTGAGTACTGCCCTCCGCCAATCAGAAGGAAGTGGTCCGGATTGTACCAGCAGTGTGAGTGTCCCATCAGAACAGATCCAGTCAGGATGGAAATTATTGGAAAGAGTGAGAGAGGAAGAGAGAGAGAGAGAATTAATTAATTAGGTTGAAAGGAATAGTAACAGAAAATTAGAAACAAATATGTGCTGTATGTATGAACATGTGTGTGAGTGTGTGTTTGTGTGGGCCTGTGATTCTGCTTCTCAATGATGATGATGTCACAAAGGATTTCAATTGCCGAGTCCTCACTGAGGGGGGAGGGGACTGCCTGTCAATCAAGGGTAGGCTCTCATATCCAGGATTGCCATTGGAGGAAATGTTTGGAGTCCTGGGAGAGAGAGAGAGAAAGAGAAAAATTAAATGGAAAAACTGACTGGACACTACAGCACATTAACACTGACTGACTGACTGGACACTACAGTACATTAACACTGACTGACTGACTGGACACTACAGTACATTAACACTGACTGATTGGATGCTACAGTACATTAACACTGACTGACTGCCTGAACACTACAGTACATTAACACTGACTGACTGACTGGACACTACAGCACATTAACACTGACTGACTGGACACTACAGCACATTAACACTGACTGACTGGACACTACAGCACATTAACACTGACTGACTGACTGGACACTACAGCACATTAACACTGACTGACTGACTGGACACTACAGCACATTAACACTGACTGACTGACTGGACACTACAGTACATTAACACTGACTGACTGACTGGACACTACAGCACATTAACACTGACTGACTGACTGGACACTACAGCACATTAACACTGACTGACTGACTGGACATTACAGTACATTAACACTGACTGACTGGACACTACAGTACATTAACACTGACTGACTGACTGGACACTACAGCACATTAACACTGACTGACTGGACACTACAGCACATTAACACTGACTGACTGACTGGACACTACAGTACATTAACACTGACTGACTGGACACTAGAGCACATTAACACTGACTGACTGACTGGACACTACAGTACATTAACACTGACTGACTGGACACTACAGTACATTAACACTGACTGACTGGACACTAGAGCACATTAACACTGACTGACTGGACACTACAGCACATTAACACTGACTGACTGACTGGACACTACAGCACATTAACACTGACTGACTGGACACTACAGCACATTAACACTGACTGACTGACTGGACACTACAGCACATTAACACTGACTGACTGGACACTACAGCACATTAACACTGACTGACTGACTGGACACTACAGTACATTAACACTGACTGACTGGACACTACAGTACATTAACACTGACTGACTGGACACTACAGTACATTAACACTGACTGACTGGACACTAGAGCACATTAACACTGACTGACTGGACACTACAGTACATTAACACTGACTGACTGGACACTACAGCACATTAACACTGACTGACTGACTGGACACTACAGCACATTAACACTGACTGACTGGACACTACAGCACATTAACACTGACTGACTGACTGGACACTACAGTACATTAACACTGACTGACTGGACACTACAGTACATTAACACTGACTGACTGGACACTACAGTACATTAACACTGACTGACTGGACACTAGAGCACATTAACACTGACTGACTGGACACTACAGCACATTAACACTGACTGACTGACTGGACACTACAGCACATTAACACTGACTGACTGGACACTACAGCACATTAACACTATTGACCTGACTGTTTCTCTCTCTCTGTGTCTGTCTGCCTGTACCTGTTACAATCAGACAGACACAGACTGACAGACAGACAGACAGTTTTGTAATGAAGTGTCCCTGACTGATTGTATAGTTACTGTCTGTCTATCTGTCCGTCCCTCTCCCTCTCTCAGTCTGTGTGTGTGTGTGTCTGTCTGTCTGTCTGTTACTCACGGGAGAGGAGGGGCACTGGAAAAAGGTGCAGTCCAGCCGGCCCCCTGGTAACTATAGAAACCAGGCAGGACCCCGCGCTGGGAGCCCGCGGGCGTCTGTCTACGTGCCTGATGGGAGGTGAAGGGGTCCTCACTCTCGCTGTCAGAGTCCTCATACTCGTTTGACTCGCTGCCCGACAGAGAACCAGAGAGAAAGAAGGAGAAGGAGAGAGAAAGAGAGGAAGGACATTGTAATATAGTTCAGTTCAATCCAGTCCAGTGTTATCCAGTCCAGTATAGTCCAGTGTAATCCAGTCAAATTCAGTCCAGTCCAGTATAGTCCAGTGTAATCCAGTCAAATTCAGTCCAGTCCAGTATAGTCCAGTGTAATCCAGTCCAGTCTGACACCGCACTCTCACCGGGGGAAGCTGCGCCAGGCCCCAGGGAGAGAGCAGAGCATGGCAGTGAAGGACAGAGCGGAGAGGAATGAGTACAGGGAGAGGTAAAGCAACCCCTCCATCCCATCATAGCACAGACCCTTCAGAGAGTCCACATAGTCCTGAGAGAGAGAGAGGAAATGATTGGGTAATTCTTGAGTTTTACAGTGCTAAACATGTCTGGTGTGTAGTTGTTTAGCTGTGGTTGCGTAGGTGTGTAGCTGTGCAGGTGTTACCTTGTTGAGTCCTCTGCAGTTCAGAAGGGCCACAAGCTGGTGGAAGCTGCCCTCCGTGGAGTTCAGCATTCGCTGGAGCTCAGAGAGAGACTGCTATACTCACACACAACAAACAAACAACACACACACACATAAACAGACAAAACAAAACACAGAGACAACACAGAGAATGTCACAGAGAGGGAGAGAGAGGGAGAGAGAGGGAGAGAGAGGGAGAGAGAGAGAGAGAGAGAGAAACACTGACTGACTGACTGGACACTACAGCACATTAACACTGACTGACTGAACACTACAGTACATTAACACTCACTGACTGGACACTACAGCACAGTAACACTCACTGACTGGACACTGAACTAAACTCAGTTGCTCTGCCTGTGCTATCTAAACACACAGGCCCTGGAAGAAGCTGCAATTATTGGCCATTTTGTTTCCTGGGGGACAGGGGGCAGCCATACCTCTGCCTGGGGGAATTCTGGGATAGCCTCCCTCTCCAGGGTGGACAGGTGCGTGTGGATGCTAGAGAGAGCACGCTGACACCTCGTTAAGACCTGTTATCCAATCAACCAATCAACACATCCAATTAGGCAGTTAGCAGGCAATTCTACACAGTACATACCTAATTAAAACACCAATTATCATTAATACACACCAGTATATGGCGGAAGATGCACCAAATAAGAAACAGATACAAAGTAAATAACTAAATAACTAGGAACAATTAATGCAGCAATTAACACTAATGAATGTCACCTGTTGGAATGGACTGTTGACCTTCTTGTTGCAGAGGAGGTAATATTCCAGAATGTCTGAGAGAAGAGGACAACCTGAGATCAGCATGAATTATAATGAAGTGTCACACTGTCCAGTCCAGTGTAATCCAGTCCAGTGTACTACAGTCCAGTCCAGTGTAACACAGTCCAGTCCAGTGTAATATAGTCCAGTGTAATACAGTCCAGTCCAGTGTAATACAGTCCAGTCCAGTGTAACACAGTCCAGTCCAGTGTAACACAGTCCAGTGTAATACAGACCAGTCCAGTGTAATACAGACCAGTGTAATACAGACCAGTCCAGTGTAATACAGTCCAGTGTAATACAGACCAGTCCAGTGTAATGCAGTCCAGTCCAGTGTAATAGAGTCCAGTCCAGTGTAACACAGTCCAGTCCAGTGTAATACAGTCCAGTGTAATACAGTCCAGTCCAGTGTAATACAGTCCAGTGTAATACAGACCAGTCCAGTGTAATGCAGTCCAGTCCAGTGTAATACAGTCCAGTGTAATACAGTCCAGTCCAGTGTAATACAATCCAATGTAATACAGTCCAGTCCAGTGTATTACAGTCCAGTGTAATACAGTCCAGTCCAGTGTAGTACATTCCAGTGTAATACAGACCAGTCCAGTGTAATACAGTCCAGTGTAATACAGACCAGTCCAGTCCAGTGTAATACAGAACAGTGCAGTGTAATACAGTCCAGTCCAGTGTAACACAGTCCAGTCCAGTGGAATACAGTCCAGTCCAGTGCAATACAGTCCAGTCCAGTGCAATACAGTCCAGTCCAGTGTAATACAGTCCAGTCCAGTGTAACACAGTCCAGTGTAATACAGACCAGTCCAGTGTAATACAGACCAGTCCAGTGTAACACAGTCCAGTCCAGTGTAATATAGTCCAGTCCAGTGTAATACAGTCCAGTGTAATACAGCCCAGTCCAGTGTAATACAGTCCAGTGTAATACAGACCAGTCCAGTGTAATACAGTCCAGTGTACTACAGTCCAGTGTAATACAGACCAGTCCAGTGTGATATAGTCCAGTCCAGTGTAATACAGACCAGTCCAGTGTAATACAGACCAGTCCATTGTACTACAGTCCAGTCCAGTGTAATACAGTCCAGTGTACTACAGTCCAGTCCAGTGTAATACTGTCCAGTGGAATACAGTCCAGTCCAGTGGAATACAGTATTATACAGTGTACAGGACAGTCAAGTCCAGCCCAGTGCAGTAATACCTGGGGAGGTGGCTGTGTCGAACTGTGTGGAGTTGAGGATGAAGGAGCTTGGGTCAATACAGAAATCACTGAGTGCCTGAAAGATTGAGAAGGGGGTGGGGGGTGATAGAGAGGTTTGAAACAATAGAGAGACTGATTGAATAACTGACTGACTGTATACTACATAGGGCTGAGACCAATTAATCGAACATTCGACTATTAGTTAACAGGGGCAACTATCGACAAGTGAATCCGACATTCTTATTATTTTTATTTGTTTTATATTTATATATTGGTTTTATTTTAAATCCTGCACTGCTGATTGGCTCTCTATGGAATGGTAATGAAGAATGACGGGAGGGTGGGATTTGTTATCTCGTCTGTGATTGGTTAAACTAGAACATACCTTGGCTAACGATGGCTTCCTCACAGAAAAGTACTGTATGGAAATACTTTGACAAAGTAAACGAAAACATTGTTAAGTGTAAAATATGTGCAGTGCAATTAAACTACCACAAATCAACAATGTTAACCCACCTAAAAGACAAACACCCTTCTGTGACCCTAGCAATGACAGAAAAGGAAGGAGGACTGTGACAAACAGACTAATATTATTATTAAGCTACACACACAGCCAGCTATTGCCTATACAGTTAGGTCCATACATATTTGGACAGTGACACAATTGACATCATTTTGGCATGGACATGTATGGCTGCCTAGGGAACTTGTTCCCTTGTATTTATTGATGATGTGACTGCTGACAAAAGCAGCAGGATGAATTCTGAAGTGTTCAGGGTTATATTATCTGCTCAGATTCAGCCAAATGCTTCAAAACTCATTGGACGGCGCTTCACTGTGCAAATGGATAATGACCCGAAGCATACTGCGAAAGCAACCCAAGACTTTTTTAAGGTGAAGAAGTGGAATGATCTGTAATGACCAAGTCAATCACCTGACCTGAATCCAACTGAGCAGCATTTCACTTGGTCAAGACAAAACTGAAGGCAAAACACCCAAGAACCAGCAGGAACTAAAGACACTGCAGTGCAGGCCTGGCAGAGCATCACCAGGGAAGAAACCCAGCATCTGGTGATGCCTATGGGTTCAGACTTCAGACAGTCATTGACTGCAAAGGATTTGCAACCAAGTATTGAAACTCACAGTTTAATTCATGATTATGTTAGTTTGTCCAAATTCTTTTGAGCCCTAAAATTGTGGGGACCACATAAAAAAATGGGTGTAATTCCTACACCGTTCACCCAATTTAGATTTAACTACCCTCAAATTAAAGATGAAAGTCTACACTTTTTGGTGTACAGAGCCAAAATGATGACAATTGTGTCACTGTCCAAATATTTATGGACCTATCTATATATACTATTTATTTTTTATTCACTGGAACTCGAACACACAAATGTTTCTGATTTGTGTAGACTGGGAGTGCATAGGCTGCTTGTGATTTAAACCGCACTGTGAGAGAGGGAAAGGGAGGGAGGGAAGCAGAGGAGGGAGAGGAGTGACAGTGCAGTGATTGTTCTTACAGTGACATCTCCTCCTGTCTCTGACTCCCTACCTCCCCCTGTCTCTCTCTCAGTGCTGTGTTAAGTGTCTGTAGCGTACAATGCAATATTAACCTCAACCAAACATTCTCGGAGACCCCCTCCATCCCTCTCTCTCTGCACCCCCTCTCACCACCACAGTCGCAGTCTCCAGCCCCAGGGATCCCCAGCTGAGAAAGAGAGCCATCCAGGCCAGCACTGTCATCCTGCAATGACATCACACACACAGCACATTACATCATGCCTCTGACAGCATTACGTCAGTCAGTGTTAATGTGCTGTGGTGTCCAGTCAGTCAGTGAGTATAGACTCAGTGTAGAGACATGGACACTAACACGGTACAGAGACACAAAGAGACGTGGTACAGACGCACACTCACACAATCAGTAACCAGCGGGTCTGCTTGGCAAGACCCAGTAGAATGAAGAGACAGATGACAAGATCCAGCAGCAACAACAGCACATAGGACAGCCACCTGCAGAGAGAGAGAGAGAGAGAGGGGGGAGGGAAGGAGGGAGGTAGAGGGATATAAGCACTGCATTATACACACAGAGTGAAAGACTAACCACACAAGCACAAATGGATTCTGGGAAATGCCTGGTCTCCAGTTCTTCCCCATTTCCTGCTCAGTTGAGTTTTTGGAAGGGGCAGGACGTATCTCACGCGTTTGATTGGGTTATTTACTTCATCTTGAAGGTGGGACTCAGCTGTAGGTTGGAATTATTTTGAAGTGAAAAACAAGATGTAATATGAGGGAAATAATAATGGAATCCTAACAATCCTAACATTTGCAAATTCCAGTATAATTTCCCCCCTATTTTTCACTTTAAAATAATTCCAACCTACAGCTAAGTCCCCCCTTTAAGAAGAAGTAAATAACTCAATCATGCAATACATCCTGCCCCGGTGCAGCGCTGCCCTCAGTTTTGGTTTACAAAAACTCAACTGAGCCCATGTCCTGCTACCTGCTTCCTGTTTCCTCACTTCCTGCTTCCTGTCTCACCTGTAGTCCTCGTTGATAGCCAAAACGTCAGCTGCCCAGCCAGGAGAGAAGGGTCGCACAGAGGGGGGGAGAGAGGGAGATGGAGAGGAAGAGGACGGGGCAGAGGGGGAGGGAGGTAGGGGCGGCTGAGGAGCAAGGGAGGGAGGCAGGGAGAAGGAGGAGAAGGGCGAGGAGCGGTCCTGCTCCCTAGTGGGGGGCAGTGGGGGGGTGGCGGCGCCTCCCAGTGGCAGCAGAGAGGAGGACAGGAGAGAGATGAGGGACTCGGCCAGCCGGCGGGCCGAACGGGCGGACACCAGCAAGGCCGTACGATCACTCAGAGCCTCCTCCAGAGTGGTTAGCGGCCCAGACACGGACCAAGACAGCAGGGACACCGAGTCCGACACCTGGGAAGAGAGAGAGGAAGCACAGTACATTAACACTGACTGACTGGACACTACAGTACATTAACACTGACTGACTGGACACTACAGTACATTAACACTGACTGACTGGACACTACAGTACATTAACACTGACTGACTGACTGGACACTACAGTACATTAACACTGACTGATTGACTGGACACTACAGCACATTAACACTGACTGACTGACTGAACACTACAGCACATTAACACTGACTGACTGGACACTACAGTACATTAACACTGACTGACTGGACACTACAGCACATTAACACTGACTGACTGGACACTACAGTACATTAACACTGACTGACTGACTGGACACTACAGTACATTAACACTGACTGACTGACTGGACACTACAGCACATTAACACTGACTGACTGGACACTACAGTACATTAACACTGACTGACTGACTGGACACTACAGCACATTAACACTGACTGACTGACTGAACACTACAGCACATTAACACTGACTGACTGGACACTACAGTACATTAACACTGACTGACTGGACACTACAGTACATTAACACTGACTGACTGACTGGACACTACAGTACATTAACACTGACTGACTGACTCTGTACACTGCAGTCTGATTGGCTGCTCACCAGGAAGTCGATGGATGCCAGTGTGTGATTGGCCGTGGCCAGGGAGTAAGTCACCTGATATATCCCATCATTGGCCTCGCTGTTTCCGTAGAAACCAATCCCAATGGCAACGCTGGAGAGAGGATTAACACGCGTGTGCTCATGCATGTTTAAACACCATCTTCATCATTAGCAGCATTAATAATTATAACAATAATAATACTGTGAAAATGTTCCCCTCTGACGTCTAGTCAGTGGTTCAGTCCAGCTGTTCTCCCCCCTCCCCTCCACCTCCCATTAAACCCTTTATGAATATATCAGTCCAATCTCTCTTTGAATGTGTGACCCAGATTAGAGAGAGGCAGAGGGAGGGGGGGAGAGAGAGAGAGAGAGAGAGAGAGAGAGAGAGTGGGAGAGATACAAAAAGTAAATGTATATTCATATGAATATTCCTCTACTATATTTTGTAACACATTGTGATTTCTATTTTTCCATTCATATATGTTTGTGATGTTCAATTGCTTTGGCAACACAAATGTGTTGAGGGAGAGAGAGAGAGATGATTTATACTGCACCTAAATGTCAGTGTGTATGAGTTGACCACAAACTCTGACATCAATGAAGATTCAGTAAGGTTAGAAACCCCCCACTTCCCATTTCTCTCCCTCCCTCTCTCTTTATTTTCTCCATGTCCCCCCTCCACCTCCTATACCCCTCTCCATCGCTCACTCTCTCTCTGTATCTCTGACACTTTGACCCGTCACCTTCTTGAGCTCACCAGCACAGCATGACAGAGGCCACGGTCACCCAGGTCACACAGCACAGGCCCCGCCCCTTCTCGTAGCCCCGCCCCCCGCCGCAGTCGTCACCGTCGTCGCTGCCCTCTGACCCCGACCCCTCATCCCCCCGGCCACAGCAGCAGTAGTGCACCAGGAAGGACAGAATGACGAGGAGGGAGAGAAGGAGAGCGACAGCAGAGACGCTGGAGAGAGTGAGGAGAGTCTGAGAGACAGAGAAGGAGAGGAAGAGGGGGAGAGAGAGAGGGAGAAAGAAAGAGTTAAATTCAGACACTGACTGACTGGACACTACAGTAGTCCCATTCCCCCTCCCCCTCTCCCTTTTTCTCTCCACTCCAGTGATTCTCTAATAATAATCTGTGACCTACTTTAGCACACTCTCCCACTCTCTCTCTCTCCCTCACTCTTTCTATTGCTCGTCAACTGACCTACTGTCACTCCTCCCCCACCATGCTCCCTCTCTCTCTCTCCCTCACACACACACACACACACACACACCCCGTTTCTTCCAAACGGAACAGTCTGTGTCCTATTGACCATAGGGTTCTGTTCTGTATAATTCCTTATGAGAGGGAAGTCCAGCATGAAGACACATAGTAAATCGCAGGACATTATTGTGCTGTGGAGCAGAGAATAAGAGCAGTAATGTATCATAAAGTAAAGATCCATTTTACATGATATGATATAGCACAGTAAAGTATATTTAACTATAGTATCACTCAAGTATATTCCTGTAAGTTAACACTGACTGACTGGACACTACAGTACATTAACACTGACTGACTGACTGGACACTACAGTACATTAACACTGACTGACTGACTGGACACTACAGTACATTAACACTGACTGACTGGACACTACAGCACATTAACACTCACTGATTGACTGGACACTACAGCACATTAACACTGACTGACTGGACACTACAGTACATTAACACTGACTGACTGACTGGACACTACAGTACATTAACATTGACTGACTGACTGGACACTACAGCACATTAACACTCACTGATTGACTGGACACTACAGAACATTAACACTGACTGACTGGACACTACAGCACATTAACACTGACTGACTGACTGGACACTACAGTACATTAACACTGACTGACTGGACACTACAGTACATTAACACAGACTGACTGGACACTACAGCACATTAACACTGACTGACTGGACACTACAGTACATTAACACTGACTGACTGACTGGACACTACAGTACATTAACACTGACTGACTGACTGGACACTTCAGCACATTAACAATGACTGACTGACTGACTGGACACTACAGCACATTAACACTGACTGACTGACTGGACACTACAGCACATAAACACTCACTGACTGACTGGACACTACAGCCCATTAACACTGACTGACTGGACACTACAACACATTAACACTGACTGACTGACTGGACACTACAGCACATTAGCACTGACTGACTGACTGGACACTACAGCACATTAACATTGACTGACTGACTGGACACTACAGCACATTAACACTCACTGATTGACTGGACACTACAGCACATTAACACTGACTGACTGGACACTACAGCACATTAACACTGACTGACTGACTGGACACTACAGCACATTAACACTGACTGACTGACTGGACACTACAGCACATTAACACTGACTGACTGGACACTACAGTACATTAACATTGACTGACTGACTGGACACTACAGCACATTAACACTCACTGATTGACTGGACACTACAGCACATTAACACTGACTGACTGGACACTACAGCACATTAGCACTGACTGACTGACTGGACACTACAGCACATTAACATTGACTGACTGACTGGACACTACAGCACATTAACACTCACTGATTGACTGGACACTACAGCACATTAACACTGACTGACTGGACACTACAGCACATTAACACTGACTGACTGACTGGACACTACAGCACATTAACACTGACTGACTGACTGGACACTACAGCACATTAACACTGACTGACTGGACACTACAGTACATTAACATTGACTGACTGACTGGACACTACAGCACATTAACACTGACTGACAGACTGGACACTACAGCACATTAACACTGACTGACTGACTGGACACTACAGCACATTGACACTGACTGACTGGACACTACAGTACATTAACACTGACTGACTGGACACTACAGTACATTAACACTGACTGACTGGACACTACAGTACATTAACACTCACTGACTGACTGGACACTACAGCACATTAACACTCACTGATTGACTGGACACTACAGCACATTAACACTGACTGACTGGACACTACAGCACATTAACACTGACTAAATGGACACTACAGTACCAAAACACTGACTGACTGACTGGACACTGCAGTACATTAACACTGACTGACTGACTGGACACTGCAGTACATTAACACTGACTGACTGACTGGACACTGCAGCACATTAACACTGACTGACTGACTGGACACTACAGCACAATAACACTGACTGACTGGACACTACAGTACAATAACACTGACTGACTGACTGGACACTACAGCACATTAACTCTGACTGACTGACTGGACACTACAGCACATTAACACTGACTGACTGGACACTACAGTACATTAACACTGACTGACTGGACACTACAGCACATAAACACTGACTGACTGGACACTACAGCACATTAACACTGACTGACTGACTGGACACTACAGCACATTAACACTCACTGATTGACTGGACACTACAGCACATTAAAACTGACTGACTGGACACTACAGTACATTAACACTGACTGACTGGACACTACAGCACATTAACACTGACTGACTGGACACTACAGCACATTAACACTGACTGACTGACTGGACACTACAGCACATTAACACTGAATGACTGGACACTACAGTACATTAACACTGACTGACTGACTGGACACTACAGCACATTAACACTGACTGACTGACTGGACACTACAGCACATTAACACTGACTGACTGACTGGACACTACAGCACATTAACACTGACTGACTGACTGGACACTACAGCACATTAACACTGACTGACTGGACACTACAGCACATTAACACTCACTGATTGACTGGACACTACAGCACATTAACACTGACTGACTGGACACTAGAGCACATTAACACTGACTGACTGACTGGACACTACAGCACATTAACACTGACTGACTGGACACTACAGTACATTATCACTGACTGACTGACTGGACACTACAGCACATTAACACTGACTGACTGGACACTACAGTACATTAACACTGACTGACTGACTGGACACTACAGCACATTAACACTGACTGACTGACTGGACACTACAGCACATTAATACTGACTGGACACTACAGCACATTAACACTGACTGACTGGACACTACAGTACATTAACACTGACTGACTGGACACTACAGCACATTAACACGCACTGATTGACTGGACACTACAGCACATTAAAACTGACTGACTGGAAACTACAGTACATTAACACTCACTGACTGACTGGACACTACAGCACATTAACACTCACTGATTGACTGGACACTACAGCACATTAAAACTGACTGACTGGACACTACAGCACATTAACACTGAGTGACAGACTGGACACTACAGCACATTAACACTGACTGACTGACTGGACACTACAGCACATTGACACTGACTGACTGGACACTACAGTACATTAACACTGACTGACTGGACACTACAGCACATTAACACTGACTGACTGGACACTACAGTACATTAACATTGACTGACTGACTGGACACTACAGCACATTAACACTCACTGATTGACTGGACACTACAGCACATTAACACTGACTGACTGGACACTACAGCACAATAACACTGACTGACTGGACACTACAGTACATTAACACTGACTGACTGGACACTACAGTACATTAACACTGACTGACTGGACACTACAGCACATTGACACTGACTGACTGGACACTACAGCACATTAACACTGACTGACTGACTGGACACTACAGTACATTAACACTCACTGACTGACTGGACACTACAGTACATTAACACTCACTGACTGACTGGACACTACAGCACATTAACACTCACTGATTGACTGGACACTACAGCACATTAAAACTGACTGACTGGACACTACAGTACATTAACACTCACTGACTGACTGGACACTACAGCACATTAAAACTGACTGACTGGACACTACAGTACATTAACACTGACTGACTGACTGGACACTACAGTACATTAAAACTGACTGACTGGACACTACAGCACATTAACACTGACTGACTGGACACTACAGCACATTAACACTGACTGACTGGACACTACAGCACATTAACACAGACTGACTGACTGGACACTACAGCACATTAACACTGACTGACTGACTGGACACTACAGCACATTAACACTGACTGACTGGACACTACAGTACATTAACACTGACTGACTGGACACTACAGTACATTAACACTGACTGACTGACTGGACACTACAGCACATTAACACTGACTGACTGACTGGACACTACAGTACATTAACACTGACTGACTGGACACTACAGCACATTAACACTCACTGATTGACTGGACACTACAGCACATTAACACTGACTGACTGGACACTACAGTACATTAACACTGACTGACTGACTGGACACTACAGTACATTAACATTGACTGACTGACTGGACACTACAGCACATTAACACTCACTGATTGACTGGACACTACAGAACATTAACACTGACTGACTGGACACTACAGCACATTAACACTGACTGACTGACTGGACACTACAGTACATTAACACTGACTGACTGGACACTACAGTACATTAACACAGACTGACTGGACACTACAGCACATTAACACTGACTGACTGGACACTACAGTACATTAACACTGACTGACTGACTGGACACTACAGTACATTAACACTGACTGACTGACTGGACACTTCAGCACATTAACAATGACTGACTGACTGACTGGACACTACAGCACATTAACACTGACTGACTGACTGGACACTACAGCACATAAACACTCACTGACTGACTGGACACTACAGCCCATTAACACTGACTGACTGGACACTACAACACATTAACACTGACTGACTGACTGGACACTACAGCACATTAGCACTGACTGACTGACTGGACACTACAGCACATTAACATTGACTGACTGACTGGACACTACAGCACATTAACACTCACTGATTGACTGGACACTACAGCACATTAACACTGACTGACTGGACACTACAGCACATTAACACTGACTGACTGACTGGACACTACAGCACATTAACACTGACTGACTGACTGGACACTACAGCACATTAACACTGACTGACTGGACACTACAGTACATTAACATTGACTGACTGACTGGACACTACAGCACATTAACACTCACTGATTGACTGGACACTACAGCACATTAACACTGACTGACTGGACACTACAGCACATTAGCACTGACTGACTGACTGGACACTACAGCACATTAACATTGACTGACTGACTGGACACTACAGCACATTAACACTCACTGATTGACTGGACACTACAGCACATTAACACTGACTGACTGGACACTACAGCACATTAACACTGACTGACTGACTGGACACTACAGCACATTAACACTGACTGACTGACTGGACACTACAGCACATTAACACTGACTGACTGGACACTACAGTACATTAACATTGACTGACTGACTGGACACTACAGCACATTAACACTGACTGACAGACTGGACACTACAGCACATTAACACTGACTGACTGACTGGACACTACAGCACATTGACACTGACTGACTGGACACTACAGTACATTAACACTGACTGACTGGACACTACAGTACATTAACACTGACTGACTGGACACTACAGTACATTAACACTCACTGACTGACTGGACACTACAGCACATTAACACTCACTGATTGACTGGACACTACAGCACATTAACACTGACTGACTGGACACTACAGCACATTAACACTGACTAAATGGACACTACAGTACCAAAACACTGACTGACTGACTGGACACTGCAGTACATTAACACTGACTGACTGACTGGACACTGCAGTACATTAACACTGACTGACTGACTGGACACTGCAGCACATTAACACTGACTGACTGACTGGACACTACAGCACAATAACACTGACTGACTGGACACTACAGTACAATAACACTGACTGACTGACTGGACACTACAGCACATTAACTCTGACTGACTGACTGGACACTACAGCACATTAACACTGACTGACTGGACACTACAGTACATTAACACTGACTGACTGGACACTACAGCACATAAACACTGACTGACTGGACACTACAGCACATTAACACTGACTGACTGACTGGACACTACAGCACATTAACACTGACTGACTGGACACTACAGCACATTAACACTCACTGATTGACTGGACACTACAGCACATTAAAACTGACTGACTGGACACTACAGTACATTAACACTGACTGACTGGACACTACAGCACATTAACACTGACTGACTGGACACTACAGCACATTAACACTGACTGACTGACTGGACACTACAGCACATTAACACTGAATGACTGGACACTACAGTACATTAACACTGACTGACTGACTGGACACTACAGCACATTAACACTGACTGACTGACTGGACACTACAGCACATTAACACTGACTGACTGACTGGACACTACAGCACATTAACACTGACTGACTGACTGGACACTACAGCACATTAACACTGACTGACTGGACACTACAGCACATTAACACTCACTGATTGACTGGACACTACAGCACATTAACACTGACTGACTGGACACTAGAGCACATTAACACTGACTGACTGACTGGACACTACAGCACATTAACACTGACTGACTGGACACTACAGTACATTATCACTGACTGACTGACTGGACACTACAGCACATTAACACTGACCGACTGGACACTACAGTACATTAACACTGACTGACTGACTGGACACTACAGCACATTAACACTGACTGACTGACTGGACACTACAGCACATTAATACTGACTGGACACTACAGCACATTAACACTGACTGACTGGACACTACAGTACATTAACACTGACTGACTGGACACTACAGCACATTAACACGCACTGATTGACTGGACACTACAGCACATTAAAACTGACTGACTGGAAACTACAGCACATTAACACTGAGTGACAGACTGGACACTACAGCACATTAACACTGACTGACTGACTGGACACTACAGCACATTGACACTGACTGACTGGACACTACAGTACATTAACACTGACTGACTGGACACTACAGCACATTAACACTGACTGACTGGACACTACAGTACATTAACATTGACTGACTGACTGGACACTACAGCACATTAACACTCACTGATTGACTGGACACTACAGCACATTAACACTGACTGACTGGACACTACAGCACAATAACACTGACTGACTGGACACTACAGTACATTAACACTGACTGACTGGACACTACAGTACATTAACACTGACTGACTGGACACTACAGCACATTGACACTGACTGACTGGACACTACAGCACATTAACACTGACTGACTGACTGGACACTACAGTACATTAACACTCACTGACTGACTGGACACTACAGTACATTAACACTCACTGACTGACTGGACACTACAGCACATTAACACTCACTGATTGACTGGACACTACAGCACATTAAAACTGACTGACTGGACACTACAGTACATTAACACTCACTGACTGACTGGACACTACAGCACATTAAAACTGACTGACTGGACACTACAGTACATTAACACTGACTGACTGACTGGACACTACAGTACATTAAAACTGACTGACTGGACACTACAGCACATTAACACTGACTGACTGGACACTACAGCACATTAACACTGACTGACTGGACACTACAGCACATTAACACAGACTGACTGACTGGACACTACAGCACATTAACACTGACTGACTGACTGGACACTACAGCACATTAACACTGACTGACTGGACACTACAGTACATTAACACTGACTGACTGGACACTACAGTACATTAACACTGACTGACTGACTGGACACTACAGCACATTAACACTGACTGACTGACTGGACACTACAGCACATTAACACTGACAGACTGGACACTACAGTACATTAACACTGACTGACTGGACACTACAGCACATTAACACTGACTGACTGGACACTACAGTACATTGACACTGACTGACTGGACACTACAGCACATTGACACTGACTGACTGGACACTACAGTACATTAACACTGACTGACTGGACACTACAGCACATTGACACTGACTGACTGGACACTACAGCACATTAACACTGATTGACTGGACACTACAGCACATTGACACTGACTGACTGGACACTACAGCACATTAACACTGACTGACTGGACACTACAGTACATTAACACTGACTGACTGACTGGACACTACAGTACATTAACACTGACTGACTGACTGGACACTACAGCACATTAACACTGACTGACTGACTGGACACTACAGCACATTAACACTGACTGACTGGACACTACAGCACATTAACACTGACTGACTGACTGGACACTACAGCACATTAACACTGACTGACTGACTGGACACTACAGCACATTAACACTCACTGATTGACTGGACACTACAGCACATTAACACTGACTGACTGACTGGACACTACAGTACATTAACACTGACTGACTGGACACTACAGTACATTAACACTGACTGACTGACTGGACACTACAGCACATTAACACTGACTGACTGACTGGACACTACAGCACATTAACACTGACTGACTGGACACTACAGTACATTAACACTGACTGACTGGACACTACAGCACATTAACACTGACTGACTGACTGGACACTACAGCACATTAACACTGACTGACTGACTGGACACTACAGCACATTAACACTGACTGACTGACTGGACACTACAGCACATTAACACTGACTGACTGGACACTACAGTACATTAACACTGACTGACTGACTGGACACTACAGCACATTAACACTGACTGACTGACTGGACACTACAGCACATTAACACTCACTGATTGACTGGACACTACAGCACATTAAAACTGACTGACTGGACACTACAGTACATTAACACTGACTGACTGGAAACTACAGCACATTAACACTGACTGACTGGACACTACAGCACATTAACACTGACTGATTGACTGGACACTACAGCACATTAACACTGACTGACTGGACACTACAGCACATTAACACTGACTGACTGACTGGACACTACAGCACATTAACACTGACTGACTGACTGGACACTACAGTACATTAACACTGACTGACTGGACACTACAGTACATTAACACTGACTGACTGGACACTACAGCACATTAACACTGACTGACTGACTGGACACTACAGCACATTAACACTGACTGACTGAGTGGACACTACAGCACATTAACACTGACTGACTGAGTGGACACTACAGCACATTAACACTGACTGACTGACTGGACACGACAGTACATTAACACTGACTGACTGGACACTACAGCACATTAACACTCACTGATTGACTGGACACAACAGCACATTAACACTGACTGACTGGACACTACAGTACATTAACACTGACTGACTGACTGGACACTACAGCACATTAACACTGACTGACTGACTGGACACTACAGCACATTGACACTGACTGACTGGACACTACAGTACATTAACACTGACTGACTGACTGGACACTACAGCACATTAACACTGACTGACTGGACACTACAGCACATTAACACTGACTGACTGACTGGACACTACAGCAAATTAACACTGACTGACTGGACACAACAGCACATTAACACTGACTGACTGACTGGACACTACAGCACATTAACACTGACTGACTGACTGGACACTACAGCACATTAACACTGACTGACTGACTGGACACTACAGCACATTAACACTGACTGACTGGACACTACAGCACATTAACATTGACTGACTGACTGGACACTACAGCACATTAACACTCACTGATTGACTGGACACTACAGCACATTAACACTGACTGACTGGACACTACAGCACAATAACACTGACTGACTGGACACTACAGTACATTAACACTGACTGACTGGACACTACAGTACATTAACACTGACTGACTGACTGGACACTACAGCACATTAATACTGACTGGACACTACAGTACATTAACACTGACTGACTGGACACTACAGTACATTAACACTGACTGACTGGACACTACAGTACATTAACACTGACTGACTGGACACTACAGCACATTAACACGCACTGATTGACTGGACACTACAGCACATTAAAACTGACTGACTGATTGGACACTACAGCACATTAACACTGACTGACTGGACACTACAGTACATTAACACTGACTGACTGGACACTACAGTACATTAACACTGACTGACTGGACACTACAGCACATTGACACTGACTGACTGGACACTACAGCACATTAACACTGATTGACTGGACACTACAGCACATTGACACTGACTGACTGGACACTACAGCACATTAACACTGACTGACTGGACACTACAGTACATTAACACTGACTGACTGACTGGACACTACAGTACATTAACACTGACTGACTGACTGGACACTACAGCACATTAACACTGACTGACTGACTGGACACTACAGCACATTAACACTGACTGACTGGACACTACAGCACATTAACACTGACTGACTGACTGGACACTACAGCACATTAACACTGACTGACTGACTGGACACTACAGCACATTAACACTCACTGATTGACTGGACACTACAGCACATTAACACTGACTGACTGACTGGACACTACAGTACATTAACACTGACTGACTGGACACTACAGTACATTAACACTGACTGACTGACTGGACACTACAGCACATTTACACTGACTGACTGACTGGACACTACAGCACATTAACACTGACTGACTGGACACTACAGTACATTAACACTGACTGACTGGACACTACAGCACATTAACACTGACTGACTGACTGGACACTACAGCACATTAACACTGACTGACTGGACACTACAGCACATTAACACTGACTGACTGACTGGACACTACAGCACATTAACACTGACTGACTGGACACTACAGTACATTAACACTGACTGACTGACTGGACACTACAGCACATTAACACTGACTGACTGACTGGACACTACAGCACATTAACACTCACTGATTGACTGGACACTACAGCACATTAAAACTGACTGACTGGACACTACAGTACATTAACACTGACTGACTGGAAACTACAGCACATTAACACTGACTGACTGGACACTACAGCACATTAACACTGACTGATTGACTGGACACTACAGCACATTAACACTGACTGACTGGACACTACAGCACATTAACACTGACTGACTGACTGGACACTACAGCACATTAACACTGACTGACTGACTGGACACTACAGTACATTAACACTGACTGACTGGACACTACAGTACATTAACACTGACTGACTGGACACTACAGCACATTAACACTGACTGACTGAGTGGACACTACAGCACATTAACACTGACTGACTGACTGGACACGACAGTACATTAACACTGACTGACTGGACACTACAGCACATTAACACTCACTGATTGACTGGACACAACAGCACATTAACACTGACTGACTGGACACTACAGTACATTAACACTGACTGACTGACTGGACACTACAGCACATTAACACTGACTGACTGACTGGACACTACAGCACATTGACACTGACTGACTGGACACTACAGTACATTAACACTGACTGACTGACTGGACACTACAGCACATTAACACTGACTGACTGGACACTACAGCACATTAACACTGACTGACTGACTGGACACTACAGCAAATTAACACTGACTGACTGGACACAACAGCACATTAACACTGACTGACTGACTGGACACTACAGCACATTAACACTGACTGACTGACTGGACACTACAGCACATTAACACTGACTGACTGACTGGACACTACAGCACATTAACACTGACTGACTGGACACTACAGCACATTAACATTGACTGACTGACTGGACACTACAGCACATTAACACTCACTGATTGACTGGACACTACAGCACATTAACACTGACTGACTGGACACTACAGCACAATAACACTGACTGACTGGACACTACAGTACATTAACACTGACTGACTGGACACTACAGTACATTAACACTGACTGACTGACTGGACACTACAGCACATTAATACTGACTGGACACTACAGTACATTAACACTGACTGACTGGACACTACAGTACATTAACACTGACTGACTGGACACTACAGTACATTAACACTGACTGACTGGACACTACAGCACATTAACACGCACTGATTGACTGGACACTACAGCACATTAAAACTGACTGACTGATTGGACACTACAGCACATTAACACTGACTGACTGGACACTACAGTACATTAACACTGACTGACTGGACACTACAGCACATTAACACTGACTGACTGGACACTACAGTACATTAACACTGACTGACTGGACACTACAGTACATTAACACTGACTGACTGACTGGACACTACAGCACATTAACACTGACTGACTGACTGGACACTACAGCACATTAACACTGACTGACTGGACACTACAGCACATTGACACTGACTGACTGGACACTACAGCACATTAACACTGACTGACTGGACACTGCAGTACATTAACACTGACTGACTGGACACTACAGTACATTAACACTGACTGACTGACTGACTGGACACTACAGCACATTAACAATGACTGACTGACTGACTGGACACTACAGCACATTAACACTGACTGACTGACTGGACACTACAGTACATTAACACTGACTGACTGGACACTACAGCACATTAACACTGACTGACTGGACACTTCAGCACATTAACACTGACTGACTGACTGGACACTACAGCACATTAACACTCACTGACTGACTGGACACTACAGCACATTAACACTGACTGACTGACTGGACACTACAGCACATTAACACTGACTGACTGACTGGACACTTCAGCACATTAACACTGACTGACTGGACACTTCAGCACATTAACACTGACTGACTGACTGGACACTACAGCACATTAACACTGACTGACTGGACACTTCAGCACATTAACACTGACTGACTGACTGGACACTACAGCACATTAACACTCACTGACTGACTGGACACTACAGTACATTAACACTGACTGACTGGACACTACAGCACATTAACACTGACTGACTGGACACTTCAGCACATTAACACTGACTGACTGACTGGACACTACAGCACATTAACACTCACTGACTGACTGGACACTACAGCACATTAACACTGACTGACTGACTGGACACTACAGCACATTAACACTGACTGACTGACTGGACACTACAGCACATTAACACTTACTGACTGACTGGACACTACAGTACATTAACACGGACTGACTGGACACTACAGCACATTAACACTGACTGACTGGACACTACAGTACATTAACACTGACTGACTCACTGGACACTACAGCACATTAACAATGACTGACTGACTGACTGGACACTACAGCACATTAACAATGACTGACTGACTGACTGGACACTACAGCACATTAACACTGACTGACTGGACACTACAGCACATTAACACTGACTGACTGACTGGACACTACAGCACATTAACACTCACTGATTGACTGGACACTACAGCACATTAAAACTGACTGACTGGACACTACAGTACATTAACACTGACTGACTGACTGGACACTACAGTACATTAACACTGACTGACTGGACACTACAGCACATTAACACTGACTGACTGGACACTACAGTACATTAACACTGACTAACTGGACACTTCAGCACATTAACACTCACTGACTGACTGGACACTACAGTACATTAACACTGACTGACTGGACACTACAGCACATGAACACTGACTGACTGGACACTACAGCACATTAACACTGACTGACTGGACACTACAGCACATTATCACTGACTGACTGGACACTACAGCACATTGACACTGACTGACTGGACACTACAGCACATTAACACTCACTGACTGACTGGACACTACAGTACATTAACACTGACTGACTCGACACTACAGCACATTGACACTGACTGACTGGACACTACAGCACATTGACACTGACTGACTGACTGGACACTACAGTACATTAACACTGACTGACTGACAGGACACTACAGTACATTAACACTGACTGACTGGACACTACAGCACATTAACACTGACTGACTGACTGGACACTACAGCACATTAACAATGACTGACTGACTGACTGGACACTACAGCACATTAACACTCACTGACTGACTGGACACTACAGCACATTAACACTGACTGACTGGACACTACAGCACATTAATACTGACTGACTGACTGGACACTACAGTACATTAACACTGACTGACTGGACACTACAGCACATTAATACTGACTGACTGACTGGACACTACAGCACATTAACACTGACTGACTGGACAATACAGTACATTAGCACTCACTGACTGACTGGACACTACAGCACATTAACACTGACTGACTGACTGGACACTACAGCACATTAATACTGACTGACTGACTGGACACTACAGCACATTAACACTGACTGACTGGACAATACAGTACATTAGCACTCACTGACTGACTGGACACTACAGCACATTAACACTCACTGACTGACTGGACACTACAGTACATTAACACTGACTGACTGGACACTACAGCACATTAACACTGACTGACTGACTGGACACTACAGCACATTAACACTGACTGACTGGACACTACAGTACATTAACACTGACTGACTGACTGGACACTACAGCACATTAACACTGACTGACTGGAAACTACAGCACATTAACACTGACTGACTGACTGGACACTACAGCACATTAACACTCACTGATTGACTGGACACTAATGCACATTAAAACTGACTGACTGGACACTACAGTACATTAACACTGACTGACTGACTGGACACTACAGCACATTAACACTGACTGACTGGACACTACAGTACATTAACACTGACTGACTGACTGGACACTACAGCACATTAACACTGACTGACTGACTGGACACTACAGCACATTAACACTGACTGACTGGACACTTACAGCACATTAACACTGACTGACTGACTGGACACTGCAGCACATTAACACTGACTGACTGACTGGACACTACAGCACATTAACACTGACTGACTGGACACTACAGCACATTAACACTCACTGACTGACTGGACACTACAGTACATTAACACTGACTGACTGGACACTACAGCACATTAACACTGACTGACTGGACACTTCAGCACATTAACACTGACTGACTGGACACTACAGCACATTAACACTCACTGACTGACTGGACACTACAGCACATTAACACTCACTGACTGACTGGACACTACAGCACATTAACACTGACTGACTGACTGGACACTACAGCACATTAACACTTACTGACTGACTGGACACTACAGTACATTAACACTGACTGACTGGACACTACAGCACATTAACACTGACTGACTGACTGACTGGACACTACAGCACATTAACAATGACTGACTGACTGACTGGACACTACAGCACATTAACACTGACTGACTGGACACTACAGCACATTAACACTGACTGACTGACTGGACACTACAGCACATTAACACTCACTGATTGACTGGACACTACAGCACATTAAAACTGACTGACTGGACACTACAGTACATTAACACTGACTGACTGACTGGACACTACAGTACATTAACACTGACTGACTGGACACTACAGCACATTAACACTGACTGACTGGACACTACAGTACATTAACACTGACTAACTGGACACTTCAGCACATTAACACTCACTGACTGACTGGACACTACAGCACATTAACACTGACTGACTGGACACTACAGCACATTAAAACTGACTGACTGGACACTACAGTACATTAACACTGACTGACTGACTGGACACTACAGTACATTAACACTGACTGACTGGACACTACAGCACATTAACACTGACTGACTGGACACTACAGCACATTAACACTCACTGACTGACTGGACACTACAGTACATTAACACTGACTGACTGGACACTTCAGCACATTAACACTGACTGACTGACTGGACACTACAGCACATTAACACTCACTGACTGACTGGACACTACAGCACATTAACACTCACTGACTGACTGGACACTACAGCACATTAACACTTACTGACTGACTGGACACTACAGTACATTAACACTGACTGACTGACTGACTGGACACTACAGCACATTAACAATGACTGACTGACTGACTGGACACTACAGCACATTAACACTGACTGACTGGACACTACAGCACATTAACACTGACTGACTGACTGGACACTACAGCACATTAACACTGACTGACTGACTGGACACTACAGCACATTAACACTGACTGACTGGACACTACAGCACATTAACACTGACTGACTGACTGGACACTACAGCACATTAACACTCACTGATTGACTGGACACTACAGCACATTAAAACTGACTGACTGGACACTACAGTACATTAACACTGACTGACTGACTGGACACTACAGTACATTAACACTGACTGACTGGACACTACAGCACATTAACACTGACTGACTGGACACTACAGTACATTAACACTGACTAACTGGACACTTCAGCACATTAACACTCACTGACTGACTGGACACTACAGTACATTAACACTGACTGACTGGACACTACAGCACATGAACACTGACTGACTGGACACTACAGCACATTAACACTGACTGACTGGACACTACAGCACATTATCACTGACTGACTGGACACTACAGCACATTGACACTGACTGACTGGACACTACAGCACATTAACACTCACTGACTGACTGGACACTACAGTACATTAACACTGACTGACTCGACACTACAGCACATTGACACTGACTGACTGGACACTACAGCACATTGACACTGACTGACTGACTGGACACTACAGTACATTAACACTGACTGACTGGACACTACAGCACATTAACACTGACTGACTGACTGGACACTACAGCACATTAACAATGACTGACTGGACACTACAGTACATTAACACTGACTGACTGACTGGACACTACAGCACATTAACAATGACTGACTGACTGACTGGACACTACAGCACATTAACACTCACTGACTGACTGGACACTACAGCACATTAACACTGACTGACTGGACACTACAGCACATTAACACTGACTGACTGGACAATACAGTACATTAGCACTCACTGACTGACTGGACACTACAGCACATTAACACTGACTGACTGACTGGACACTACAGCACATTAACACTGACTGACTGACTGGACACTACAGCACATTAACACTGACTGACTGGACACTACAGTACATTAACACTGACTGACTGACTGGACACTACAGCACATTAACACTGACTGACTGGACACTACAGCACATTAACACTGACTGACTGACTGGACACTACAGTACATTAACACTGACTGACTGACTGGACACTACAGTACATTAACACTGACTGACTGACTGGACACTACAGCACATTAACACTGACTGACTGACTGGACACTACAGTACATTAACACTGACTGACTGGACACTACAGTACATTAACACGGACTGACTGGACACTACAGCACATTAACACTGACTGACTGGACACTACAGCACGTTAACACTGACTGACTGACTGGACACTACAGCACATTAACACTCACTGATTGACTGGACACTACAGCACATTAAAACTGACTGACTGGACACTACAGTACATTAACAATGACTGACTGACTGACTGGACACTACAGCACATTAACACTGACTGACTGGACACTACAGCACATTAACACTGACTGACTGGACACTACAGCACATTAACACTCACTGACTGACTGGACACTACAGTACATTAACACTGACTGACTGGACACTACAGCACATTAACACTGACTGACTGACTGGACACTACAGCACATTAACACTCACTGACTGACTGGACACTACAGCACATTAACACTCACTGACTGACTGGACACTACAGCACATTAACACTGACTGACTGACTGGACACTACAGCACATTAACACTTACTGACTGACTGGACACTACAGTACATTAACACTGACTGACTGGACACTACAGCACATTAACACTGACTGACTGACTGACTGGACACTACAGCACATTAACAATGACTGACTGACTGACTGGACACTACAGCACATTAACACTGACTGACTGGACACTACAGCACATTAACACTGACTGACTGACTGGACACTTCAGCACATTAACACTGACTGACTGGACACTACAGCACATTAACACTCACTGACTGACTGGACACTACAGCACATTAACACTCACTGATTGACTGGACACTACAGCACATTAAAACTGACTGACTGGACACTACAGCACATTAACAATGACTGACTGACTGACTGGACACTACAGTACATTAACACTGACTGACTGGACACTACAGCACATTAACACTGACTGACTGGACACTACAGCACATTAACACTGACTGACTGACTGGACACTACAGCACATTAACACTCACTGATTGACTGGACACTACAGCACATTAAAACTGACTGACTGGACACTACAGTACATTAACACTGACTGACTGACTGGACACTACAGTACATTAACACTGACTGACTGGACACTACAGCACATTAACACTGACTGACTGGACACTACAGTACATTAACACTGACTAACTGGACACTTCAGCACATTAACACTCACTGACTGACTGGACACTACAGCACATTAACACTGACTGACTGGACACTACAGCACATTAAAACTGACTGACTGGACACTACAGTACATTAACACTGACTGACTGACTGGACACTACAGTACATTAACACTGACTGACTGGACACTACAGCACATTAACACTGACTGACTGGACACTACAGCACATTAACACTCACTGACTGACTGGACACTACAGTACATTAACACTGACTGACTGGACACTTCAGCACATTAACACTGACTGACTGACTGGACACTACAGCACATTAACACTCACTGACTGACTGGACACTACAGCACATTAACACTCACTGACTGACTGGACACTACAGCACATTAACACTGACTGACTGACTGGACACTACAGCACATTAACACTTACTGACTGACTGGACACTACAGTACATTAACACTGACTGACTGGACACTACAGCACATTAACACTGACTGACTGACTGACTGGACACTACAGCACATTAACAATGACTGACTGACTGACTGGACACTACAGCACATTAACACTGACTGACTGGACACTACAGCACATTAACACTGACTGACTGACTGGACACTACAGCACATTAACACTGACTGACTGGACACTACAGCACATTAACACTGACTGACTGACTGGACACTACAGCACATTAACACTCACTGATTGACTGGACACTACAGCACATTAACACTGACTGACTGACTGGACACTACAGTACATTAACACTGACTGACTGGACACTACAGCACATTAACACTGACTGACTGGACACTACAGTACATTAACACTGACTAACTGGACACTTCAGCACATTAACACTCACTGACTGACTGGACACTACAGTACATTAACACTGACTGACTGGACACTACAGCACATGAACACTGACTGACTGGACACTACAGCACATTAACACTGACTGACTGGACACTACAGCACATTAACACTGACTGACTGGACACTACAGTACATTGACACTGACTGACTGGACACTACAGCACATTAACACTCACTGACTGACTGGACACTACAGTACATTAACACTGACTGACTCGACACTACAGCACATTGACACTGACTGACTGGACACTACAGTACATTAACACTGACTGACTGGACACTACAGCACATTAACACTGACTGACTGACTGGACACTACAGCACATTAACAATGACTGACTGGACACTACAGTACATTAACACTGACTGACTGACTGGACACTACAGTACATTAACACTGACTGACTGGACACTACAGCACATTAACACTGACTGACTGACTGGACACTACAGCACATTAACAATGACTGACTGACTGACTGGACACTACAGCACATTAACACTCACTGACTGACTGGACACTACAGCACATTAACACTGACTGACTGGACACTACAGCACATTAATACTGACTGACTGACTGGACACTACAGTACATTAACACTGACTGACTGGACACTACAGCACATTAATACTGACTGACTGACTGGACACTACAGCACATTAACACTGACTGACTGGACAATACAGTACATTAGCACTCACTGACTGACTGGACACTACAGCACATTAACACTGACTGACTGACTGGACACTACAGCACATTAATACTGACTGACTGACTGGACACTACAGCACATTAACACTGACTGACTGGACAATACAGTACATTAGCACTCACTGACTGACTGGACACTACAGCACATTAACACTCACTGACTGACTGGACACTACAGCACATTAACACTGACTGACTGACTGGACACTACAGCACATTAACACTGACTGACTGGACACTACAGTACATTAACACTGACTGACTGACTGGACACTACAGCACATTAACACTGACTGACTGGACACTACAGCACATTAACACTGACTGACTGACTGGACACTACAGTACATTAACACTGACTGACTGACTGACTGGACACTACAGCACATTAACACTGACTGACTGGACACTACAGCACATTAACACTGACTGACTGGACACTACAGCACATTAACACTTTCTGACTGACTGGACACTACAGCACATTAACACTTTCTGACTGACTGGACACTACAGCACATTAACACTGACTGACTGACTGGACACTACAGCACATTAACTCTGACTGACTGGACACTACAGCACATTAACAATGACTGACTGACTGACTGGACACTACAGCACATTAACTCTGACTGACTGGACACTACAGCACATTAACACTGACTGACTGGACACTACAGCACATTAACACTGACTGACTGACTGGACACTACAGCACATTAACACTCACTGATTGACTGGACACTACAGCACATTAAAACTGACTGACTGGACACTACAGTACATTAACACTGACTGACTGACTGGCCACTACAGCACATTAACACTGACTGACTGGACACTACAGCACATTAACACTGACTGACTGACTGGACACTACAGCACATTAACACTCACTGATTGACTGGACACTACAGCACATTAAAACTGACTGACTGGACACTACAGTACATTAACACTGACTGACTGACTGGACACTACAGTACATTAACATTGACTGACTGGACACTACAGCACATTAACACTGACTGACTGGACACTACAGTACATTAACACTGACTAACTGGACACTTCAGCACATTAACACTCACTGACTGACTGGACACTACAGTACATTAACACTGACTGACTGGACACTACAGCACATGAACACTGACTGACTGGACACTACAGCACATTAACACTGACTGACTGGACACTACAGCACATTATCACTGACTGACTGGACACTACAGCACATTGACACTGACTGACTGGACACTACAGCACATTAACACTCACTGACTGACTGGACACTACAGTACATTAACACTGACTGACTCGACACTACAGCACATTGACACTGACTGACTGGACACTACAGCACATTGACACTGACTGACTGACTGGACACTACAGTACATTAACACTGACTGACTGGACACTACAGCACATTAACACTGACTGACTGACTGGACACTACAGCACATTAACAATGACTGACTGGACACTACAGTACATTAACACTGACTGACTGACTGGACACTACAGCACATTAACAATGACTGACTGACTGACTGGACACTACAGCACATTAACACTCACTGACTGACTGGACACTACAGCACATTAACACTGACTGACTGGACACTACAGCACATTAACACTGACTGACTGGACAATACAGTACATTAGCACTCACTGACTGACTGGACACTACAGCACATTAACACTGACTGACTGACTGGACACTACAGCACATTAACACTGACTGACTGACTGGACACTACAGCACATTAACACTGACTGACTGGACACTACAGTACATTAACACTGACTGACTGACTGGACACTACAGCACATTAACACTGACTGACTGGACACTACAGCACATTAACACTGACTGACTGACTGGACACTACAGTACATTAACACTGACTGACTGACTGGACACTACAGTACATTAACACTGACTGACTGACTGGACACTACAGCACATTAACACTGACTGACTGACTGGACACTACAGTACATTAACACTGACTGACTGGACACTACAGTACATTAACACGGACTGACTGGACACTACAGCACATTAACACTGACTGACTGGACACTACAGCACGTTAACACTGACTGACTGACTGGACACTACAGCACATTAACACTCACTGATTGACTGGACACTACAGTACATTAACAATGACTGACTGACTGACTGGACACTACAGCACATTAACACTGACTGACTGGACACTACAGTACATTAACAATGACTGACTGACTGACTGGACACTACAGCACATTAACACTGACTGACTGGACACTACAGCACATTAACACTGACTGACTGGACACTACAGCACATTAACACTCACTGACTGACTGGACACTACAGTACATTAACACTGACTGACTGGACACTACAGCACATTAACACTGACTGACTGACTGGACACTACAGCACATTAACACTCACTGACTGACTGGACACTACAGCACATTAACACTCACTGACTGACTGGACACTACAGCACATTAACACTGACTGACTGACTGGACACTACAGCACATTAACACTTACTGACTGACTGGACACTACAGTACATTAACACTGACTGACTGGACACTACAGCACATTAACACTGACTGACTGACTGACTGGACACTACAGCACATTAACAATGACTGACTGACTGACTGGACACTACAGCACATTAACACTGACTGACTGGACACTACAGCACATTAACACTGACTGACTGACTGGACACTTCAGCACATTAACACTGACTGACTGGACACTACAGCACATTAACACTCACTGACTGACTGGACACTACAGCACATTAACACTCACTGATTGACTGGACACTACAGCACATTAAAACTGACTGACTGGACACTACAGCACATTAACAATGACTGACTGACTGACTGGACACTACAGTACATTAACACTGACTGACTGGACACTACAGCACATTAACACTGACTGACTGGACACTACAGCACATTAACACTGACTGACTGACTGGACACTACAGCACATTAACACTCACTGATTGACTGGACACTACAGCACATTAAAACTGACTGACTGGACACTACAGTACATTAACACTGACTGACTGACTGGACACTACAGTACATTAACACTGACTGACTGGACACTACAGCACATTAACACTGACTGACTGGACACTACAGTACATTAACACTGACTAACTGGACACTTCAGCACATTAACACTCACTGACTGACTGGACACTACAGCACATTAACACTGACTGACTGGACACTACAGCACATTAAAACTGACTGACTGGACACTACAGTACATTAACACTGACTGACTGACTGGACACTACAGTACATTAACACTGACTGACTGGACACTACAGCACATTAACACTGACTGACTGGACACTACAGCACATTAACACTCACTGACTGACTGGACACTACAGTACATTAACACTGACTGACTGGACACTTCAGCACATTAACACTGACTGACTGACTGGACACTACAGCACATTAACACTCACTGACTGACTGGACACTACAGCACATTAACACTCACTGACTGACTGGACACTACAGCACATTAACACTGACTGACTGACTGGACACTACAGCACATTAACACTTACTGACTGACTGGACACTACAGTACATTAACACTGACTGACTGGACACTACAGCACATTAACACTGACTGACTGACTGACTGGACACTACAGCACATTAACAATGACTGACTGACTGACTGGACACTACAGCACATTAACACTGACTGACTGGACACTACAGCACATTAACACTGACTGACTGACTGGACACTACAGCACATTAACACTGACTGACTGGACACTACAGCACATTAACACTGACTGACTGACTGGACACTACAGCACATTAACACTCACTGATTGACTGGACACTACAGCACATTAACACTGACTGACTGACTGGACACTACAGTACATTAACACTGACTGACTGGACACTACAGCACATTAACACTGACTGACTGGACACTACAGTACATTAACACTGACTAACTGGACACTTCAGCACATTAACACTCACTGACTGACTGGACACTACAGTACATTAACACTGACTGACTGGACACTACAGCACATGAACACTGACTGACTGGACACTACAGCACATTAACACTGACTGACTGGACACTACAGCACATTAACACTGACTGACTGGACACTACAGTACATTGACACTGACTGACTGGACACTACAGCACATTAACACTCACTGACTGACTGGACACTACAGTACATTAACACTGACTGACTCGACACTACAGCACATTGACACTGACTGACTGGACACTACAGTACATTAACACTGACTGACTGGACACTACAGCACATTAACACTGACTGACTGACTGGACACTACAGCACATTAACAATGACTGACTGGACACTACAGTACATTAACACTGACTGACTGACTGGACACTACAGTACATTAACACTGACTGACTGGACACTACAGCACATTAACACTGACTGACTGACTGGACACTACAGCACATTAACAATGACTGACTGACTGACTGGACACTACAGCACATTAACACTCACTGACTGACTGGACACTACAGCACATTAACACTGACTGACTGGACACTACAGCACATTAATACTGACTGACTGACTGGACACTACAGTACATTAACACTGACTGACTGGACACTACAGCACATTAATACTGACTGACTGACTGGACACTACAGCACATTAACACTGACTGACTGGACAATACAGTACATTAGCACTCACTGACTGACTGGACACTACAGCACATTAACACTGACTGACTGACTGGACACTACAGCACATTAATACTGACTGACTGACTGGACACTACAGCACATTAACACTGACTGACTGGACAATACAGTACATTAGCACTCACTGACTGACTGGACACTACAGCACATTAACACTCACTGACTGACTGGACACTACAGCACATTAACACTGACTGACTGACTGGACACTACAGCACATTAACACTGACTGACTGGACACTACAGTACATTAACACTGACTGACTGACTGGACACTACAGCACATTAACACTGACTGACTGGACACTACAGCACATTAACACTGACTGACTGACTGGACACTACAGTACATTAACACTGACTGACTGACTGACTGGACACTACAGCACATTAACACTGACTGACTGGACACTACAGCACATTAACACTGACTGACTGGACACTACAGCACATTAACACTTTCTGACTGACTGGACACTACAGCACATTAACACTTTCTGACTGACTGGACACTACAGCACATTAACACTGACTGACTGACTGGACACTACAGCACATTAACTCTGACTGACTGGACACTACAGCACATTAACAATGACTGACTGACTGACTGGACACTACAGCACATTAACTCTGACTGACTGGACACTACAGCACATTAACACTGACTGACTGGACACTACAGCACATTAACACTGACTGACTGACTGGACACTACAGCACATTAACACTCACTGATTGACTGGACACTACAGCACATTAAAACTGACTGACTGGACACTACAGTACATTAACACTGACTGACTGACTGGCCACTACAGCACATTAACACTGACTGACTGGACACTACAGCACATTAACACTGACTGACTGACTGGACACTACAGTACATTAACACTGACTGACTGACTGGACACTACAGTACATTAACACTGACTGACTGACTGGACACTACAGCACATTAACACTGACTGACTGGACACTACAGTACATTAACACTGACTGACTGACTGGACACTACAGCACATTAACACTGACTGACTGACTGGACACTACAGCACATTAACACTGACTGACTGGACACTTACAGCACATTAACACTGACTGACTGACTGGACACTGCAGCACATTAACACTGACTGACTGACTGGACACTACAGCACATTAACACTGACTGACTGGACACTACAGCACATTAACACTGACTGACTGGACACTACAGCACATTAACACTCACTGATTGACTGGACACTACAGCACATTAACACTGACTGACTGGACACTATAGCACATTAACACTGACTGACTGACTGGACACTACAGCACATTAACACTGACTGACTGGACACTACAGCACATTAACACTGACTGACTGACTGGACACTACAGTACATTAACACTGACTGACTGGACACTACAGCACATTAACACTGACTGACTGGACACTACAGCACATTAACACTGACTGACTGGACACTACAGCACATTAACACTGACTTACTGACTGGACACTACAGTACATTAACACTGACTGACAGACTGGACACTACAGCACATTAACACTGACTGACTGGACACTACAGTACATTAACACTGACTGACTGGACACTACAGCACATTAACACTGACTGACTGGACACTACAGTACATTAACACTGACTGACTGGACACTACAGTACATTAACACTGACTGACTGACTGGACACTACAGCACATTAACACTGACTGACTGACTGGACACTACAGCACATTAACACTGACTGACTGGACACTACAGCACATTGACACTGACTGACTGGACACTACAGCACATTAACACTGACTGACTGGACACTGCAGTACATTAACACTGACTGACTGGACACTACAGTACATTAACACTGACTGACAGACTGGACACTACAGCACATTAACAATGACTGACTGACTGACTGGACACTACAGCACATTAACACTGACTGACTGACTGGACACTACAGCACATTAACACTGACTGACTGACTGGACACTACAGCACATTAAAACTGACTGACTGGACACTACAGTACATTAACACTGACTGACTGACTGGACACTACAGTACATTAACACTGACTGACTGGACACTACAGCACATTAACACTGACTGACTGGACACTACAGTACATTAACACTGACTGACTGGACACTACAGCACATGAACACTGACTGACTGGACACTACAGCACATTAACACTGACTGACTGGACACTACAGCACATTATCACTGACTGACTGGACACTACAGCACATTAACACTCACTGACTGACTGGACACTACAGTACATTAACACTGACTGACTCGACACTACAGCACATTGACACTGACTGACTGGACACTACAGCACATTGACACTGACTGACTGACTGGACACTACAGTACATTAACACTGACTGACTGACTGGACACTACAGTACATTAACACTGACTGACTGGACACTACAGCACATTAACACTGACTGACTGACTGGACACTACAGCACATTAACACTCACTGACTGACTGGACACTACAGCACATTAACACTGACTGACTGGACACTACAGCACATTAATACTGACTGACTGACTGGACACTACAGTACATTAACACTGACTGACTGGACACTACAGCACATTAACACTGACTGACTGGACAATACAGTACATTAGCACTCACTGACTGACTGGACACTACAGCACATTAACACTCACTGACTGACTGGACACTACAGTACATTAACACTGACTGACTGACTGGACACTACAGCACATTAACACTGACTGACTGGACACTACAGCACATTAACACTGACTGACTGACTGGACACTACAGTACATTAACACTGACTGACTGACTGGACACTACAGCACATTGACACTGACTGACTGGACACTACAGCACATTAACACTCACTGACTGACTGGACACTACAGTACATTAACACTGACTGACTCGACACTACAGCACATTGACACTGACTGACTGGACACTACAGCACATTGACACTGACTGACTGACTGGACACTACAGTACATTAACACTGACTGACTGACTGGACACTACAGTACATTAACACTGACTGACTGGACACTACAGCACATTAACACTGACTGACTGGACACTACAGCACATTAACACTTTCTGACTGACTGGACACTACAGCACATTAACACTTTCTGACTGACTGGACACTACAGCACATTAACACTGACTGACTGACTGGACACTACAGCACATTAACTCTGACTGACTGGACACTACAGCACATTAACAATGACTGACTGACTGACTGGACACTACAGCACATTAACACTGACTGACTGACTGGACACTACAGCACATTAACACTCACTGATTGACTGGACACTACAGCACATTAACACTGACTGACTGGACACTACAGCACATTAAAACTGACTGACTGGACACTACAGTACATTAACACTGACTGACTGACTGGACACTACAGCACATTAACACTGACTGACTGGACACTACAGCACATTAAAACTGACTGACTGGACACTACAGTACATTAACACTGACTGACTGACTGGACACTACAGCACATTAACACTGACTGACTGGACACTACAGCACATTAAAACTGACTGACTGGACACTACAGTACATTAACACTGACTGACTGACTGGACACTACAGTACATTAACACTGACTGACTGGACACTACAGCACATTAACACTGACTGACTGACTGGACACTACAGCACATTAACACTGACTGACTGGACACTACAGCACATTAACAATGACTGACTGACTGACTGGACACTACAGTACATTAACACTGACTGACTGACTGGACACTACAGCACATTAACACTGACTGACTGGACACTACAGTACATTAACACTGACTGACTGGACACTACATTACATTAACACTGACTGACTGACTGGACACTACAGCACATTAACACTGACTGACTGGACACTACGGTACATTAACACTGACTGACTGACTGGACACTACAGCACATTAACACTGACTGACTGACTGGACACTACAGCACATTAACACTGACTGACTGGACACTACAGCACATTAACACTGACTGACTGACTGGACACTACAGTACATTAACACTGACTGACTGGACACTACAGCACATTAACACTGACTGACTGACTGGACACTACAGCACATTAACACTGACTGACTGAACACTACAGCACATTAACACTGACTGACTGGACACTACAGTACATTAACACTGACTGACTGACTGGACACTACAGTACATTAACACTGACTGACTGGACACTACAGCACATTAACACTGACTGACTGACTGGACACTACAGCACATTAACACTCACTGACTGGACACTACAGCACATTAACACTGACTGGACACTACAGCACATTAACACTCACTGACTGGACACTACAGTACATTAACACTGACTGAGTGGACACTACAGCACATTAACACTGACTGACTGACTGGACACTACAGTACATTAACACTGACTGACTGGACACTACAGCACATTAACACTGACTGACTGACTGGACACTACAGCACATTAACACTGACTGACTGGACACTACAGTACATTAACACTGACTGACTGACTGGACACTACAGCACATTAACACTGACTGACTGGACACTACAGCACATTAACACTGACTGACTGACTGACTGGACACTACAGTACATTAACACTGACTGACTGACTGGACACTACAGCACATTAACACTGACTGACTGGACACTACAGTACATTAACACTGACTCACTGGACACTACAGCACATTTACACTGACTGACTGGACACTGTATACCCCAGTCCAGTTTTCCCAGTATGCCCAGTATTTACCTGCTGGTAGTCCCAGCTGTGTGGCTGGAAGCTGCCGTCCACGGGCCGCAGGGACAGGTCCAGCCTGGGCAGTGAGTGACACAGAGACACCCACAGCGAGGGGGCGTAGCCTGGAGCCGTCGCCATCACAACGCAGCCCCAGAGAGCGGCCCAGAGAGAGAGAGAGAGAGAGAGAGAGAGAGAGAGAGAGAGCGCCCTTGGAGCCCAATTAGATAATTGGTTGTGATGGCAAGTTGATGACTCTTGTTGTCCAACTGCAAGTCATTAATTAATTAAGTCCAGCTCTTCCACCGGTCTGTCCCTTGTGAGGGGGTGGGGGGGGTTAATGAGTTGCCATAGCAACTGCATTACCCATAATCCTTTGTGTCCTTCTGCGTTATTCCCCACAAAAAACTGTTAATTAAGAATTGATTCAATCATAGCCAAGGGGTCACTACTGGGCACCGATGCCACGTAGGAAAGTAGAAGGCAGGCTTCAGGTGATCAAGGCTCCCGGAAAACAACTACGGCCAATCCAGGGGCTGTCCTCCCTTAAGCCCCGCCCATCCCCCTCTCAAAGCCACACACAAAATGAGAGATGAGAGAGAGTCTTAACTGAAATCCAGCAGCCAATTTGTTGCTGTGCTGACCGGACAATGTCGTTAGATCCTCGGTGCTTCCGAATCCAGGTGCTGTCCAGGAGAGACGTCTCCCAAAGATTCAGAGACTCTGCAGGTTCCAAGAGAGCGGTCCACTCCTTCGGCAGACTGGGAGAGCTGCAATCAGGTCCAGGGTAGCTGATCCACATCCAATGAGATCAATATATTTGAGACCAGTCTGGATAGAGAGAGAGACAGAGGGATTGTGAGAGTGAGGGATAGAGAGAGCGATGAACTAAGAAAGAGAGGGATAGAGAAAGAGAGAGAGAGGGACTAAGAGATTTCAAGAAAAAAACTGAGCAAGCAGAGTTGAGAGTTACAGGAGGTAAAAAAGGAGATAGACAGGATTTAAGACAAACAGATGCACAGATGAAAGGTGTATTTTTGCAGTTAAAAATAGAGTAAGATGAAAGATTTCACAACTGAAGACAATACAGCACTAATGAAATAATAACGAATGACAAATAGCAAGAGAAAGGAAGAGAGAAAGCGAGGTGTGGAATGAGATGAGAGATGAAGAGATGTTCTCTTCCTTAGTGCCTGGACAATCTGAGTGGGGAGTGGGGGAGGAGAGAGAGAGAGAGACAGGGGATTAGAGATAGCAAAAAAATAAACAAAACTGAGAATCAGTGAGAGAGAGAGAGAGAGAGAGAGAGAGCTGTTTGTGTGACAGAGGGAGGTAGAACAAGAGAAACAAAGCGAGGGGGAGGAAGAGAGGGGGGTGAAGTGGGAGGTGTGTGTGAGAGAGAAGGGGATACACATCAAAAAAATAATCTAAATATGCATTATAACAGCATTACTCTACTGCACTGCTACTACAGCCCCCTATTGTAACAGCACTACTCTACTGCACTGTTACTACAGCCCCCTATTGTATCAGCACTACTCTACTGCACTGTTACTACAGCCCCCTATTGTTACAGCACTACTCTACTGCACTGTTACTACATCCCCCTACTGTAACACTATTCTACTACACTGTTACTACATCCACCTATTGTAACAGCACTACTCTACTGTACTGTTACTACAGCCCCCTATTGTAACAGCACTACTCTACTGCACTGTTACTACATCCCCCTACTGTAACACTATTCTACTACACTGTTACTACATCCACCTATTGTAACAGCACTACTCTACTGCACTGTTACTACAGCCCCCTATTGTAACTGCACTACTCTACTGCACTGTTACTACAGACCCCTATTGTAACAGCACTATTCTACTGCACTGTTACTACAGCCCCCTACTGTAACACTATTCTACTACACTGTTACTACAGCCCCCTATTGTAACAGCATTACTCTACTGCACTGTTACTACAGCCCCCTATTGTAACAGCACTACTCTACTGTACTGTTACTACAGCCCCCTATTGTAACAGCACTACTCTACTGTACTGTTACTACAGCCCCCTATTGTAACAGCACTACTCTACTGCACTGTTACTACAGCCCCCTATTGTAACTGCACTACTCTACTGCACTGTTACTACAGCCCCCTATTGTAACTGCACTACTCTACTGCACTGTTACTACAGACCCCTATTGTAACAGCACTATTCTACTGCACTGTTACTACAGCCCCCTACTGTAACACTATTCTACTACACTGTTACTACAGCCCCCTATTGTAACAGCATTACTCTACTGCACTGTTACTACAGCCCCCTATTGTAACAGCACTACTCTACTGCACTGTTACTACAGCCCCCTATTGTAACAGCACTACTCTACTGCACTGTTACTACAGCCCCCTATTGTTACAGCACTACTCTACTGCACTGTTACTACAGCCCCCTATTGTAACAGCACTACTCTACTGCACTGTTACTACATCCCCCTACTGTAACACTATTCTACTACACTGTTACTACATCCACCTATTGTAACAGCACTACTCTACTGCACTGTTACTACAGCCCCCTATTGTTACAGCACTACTCTACTGCACTGTTACTACAGCCCCCTATTGTTACAGCACTACTCTACTGCACTGTTACTACAGCCCCCTATTGTAACAGCACTACTCTACTGCACTGTTACTACAGCCCCCTATTGTTACAGCACTACTCTACTGCACTGTTACTATAGCCCCCTACTGTAACAGTATTCTACTACACTGTTACTACAGCCCCCTATTGTTACAGCACTACTCTACTGCACTGTTACTACAGCCCCTATTGTAACAGCACTATTCTACTGCACTGTTACTACAGCCCCATATTGTAACAGCACTACTCTACTGCACTGTTACTACAGCCCCCTACTGTAACACTATTCTACTACACTGTTACTACAGCCCCCTATTGTTACAGCACTACTCTACTGCACTGTTACTACAGCCCCCTATTGTAACAGCACTACTCTACTGCACTGTTACTACAGCCCCCTATTGTAACAGCACTACTCTACTGCACTGTTACTACATCCCCCTACTGTAACACTATTCTACTACACTGTTACTACATCCACCTATTGTAACAGCACTACTCTACTGCACTGTTACTACAGCCCCCTATTGTTACAGCACTACTCTACTGCACTGTTACTACAGCCCCCTATTGTTACAGCACTCTACTGCACTGTTACTACAGCCCCCTATTGTAACAGCACTACTCTACTGCACTGTTACTACAGCCCCCTATTGTTACAGCACTACTCTACTGCACTGTTACTATAGCCCCCTACTGTAACAGTATTCTACTACACTGTTACTACAGCCCCCTATTGTTACAGCACTACTCTACTGCAGTTACTACAGCCCCTATTGTAACAGCACTATTCTACTGCACTGTTACTACAGCCCCATATTGTAACAGCACTACTCTACTGCACTGTTACTACAGCCCCCTACTGTAACACTATTCTACTACACTGTTACTACAGCCCCCTATTGTTACAGCACTACTCTACTGCACTGTTACTACAGCCCCCTATTGTAACAGCACTACTCTACTGCACTGTTACTACAGCCCCCTATTGTTACAGCACTACTCTACTGCACTGTTACTATAGCCCCCTACTGTAACAGTATTCTACTACACTGTTACTACAGCCCCCTATTGTTACAGCACTACTCTACTGCAGTTACTACAGCCCCTATTGTAACAGCACTATTCTACTGCACTGTTACTACAGCCCCATATTGTAACAGCACTACTCTACTGCACTGTTACTACAGCCCCCTACTGTAACACTATTCTACTACACTGTTACTACAGCCCCCTATTGTTACAGCACTACTCTACTGCACTGTTACTACAGCCCCCTATTGTAACAGCACTACTCTACTGCACTGTTACTACAGCCCCCTATTGTAACAGCACTACTCTACTGCACAGACTATTGTAGTATTCACACAATAGTTAATCCACAGAAAGGAGCAGTTTCCAGGTGTCTGAACTTTAGTGTTACTATAAACAGCACCTCTTCCAGTTAGTTGTCTACTACTGCCACCTAGTGGACACAGCAATACATACAAGCATTTACAGTGTGCATACTAATACCACACTATTGTACACATACATCTGTAGGAGGCACTGTACTAACACACACACACTATTGTATATACACACCTGTACTACACTATACACTTTCCATACACACAAAAATCCCAAAAGACCAAACATTTTTTGTAACAATTTTATTCAATTTTAGCAGAAGTCTGCAAACAAATAATTTCATTTTTAATAACGTTCTGGTTGTTTCTGTTCTTCTCTCCGCGGTGACAGGCGATAAAATACTAAAAACGCATGTTTCATGATTCTTATTTGTTTTGTCATTTGATCCGGTTTCTTTTTAGGAAAAGAAGGGGAAAACAGGTTCATAATAATAATAATAATAATAATAATAATAATAATAATAATAATAATAGTAGAAATAATAACAACAACAATAATCATTATAAAACAGTAGAGTTTGCGACTCCAGTCACGGGAGGGAGGCGTCGGAATTGTCCATTTTTAAAAATTAATTAACACTTTCAAGCGGAGCCCCTCACCCCCCCACCCAATCACAGCAACAGTACAAAGAGAAGTGAAAGGGCTGATAGGAAATAAAACTAAAATCAGCATCGTCATAATATTGTGATAAAAATAGAAACAGGTTTTCACAACTGTACAGCCTGTCCTCCCGGCGGGCCTCGCTCTGCTGCCTCCGAGTGCCCAGCCGGTCTGGCGGTCACCCCCATCTGTGTGCCGCCGGTGCTGTGCGGAGCGAGAGAGAGGCCAGTCCATCCATCGCTCTCTCCGTAGAGGCGTCTCCTCTCTGTCTCTCGGTCAGTCAGGGGCCACACAAGCCTCCTCCTCCCTCAGCGCCGCTCCCCCAGCGCCTGCGCTCCTTCCATCCTCCTTGTCCTGCGTTTGTGGGGGGGTCTGCTCCGCCTCGCCCCGGCGCCGCCCCCCGCTCCCCGGCACACGACCCCGTGTCTCTTCAACAGAGTCTGGTTCCAGAACCTGGAGGGGCAGTGGGGGCAGGAGAACGAGCCCTGGCATAGGTGGTGCCAGCGGTGGGCCAGTGCTGAGAGGAAGCGGCGCGAGAGGTGGCCGCACACCGGACACTTGAGTCTGGAGGATGAGGAGGAGCCGGGGGGAGGGGGGGGTGGGTGGCGCAGGGCTCTGTGCACCAGGAGGGCGGACTGAAGGGGGTAGGTGGTCCTGGGGCAAATGGGGCATGGGAATCGTTTCCGCTGGGCGGCCGCCACCCGGGCTCGCTTCCGATTGGCCGAGCCCCCGGCCGCCACCCCTTTCCTGGCTCTCCAATTGGCCGCGGCCGGCAGGCCCCTCCCCCCCACGCTCTGGCTGTTGCTCTTCTTGAGTCTCATGGTGAGCAGCAGCTTGGGCTGCGCCTCCCTGCTGCCTCCCTCGCCGCCCTCCTTCTTCTCCTTCCTGCGTTTCTTCTTCTTCTTCTTCTTCTTCCTCCTGCTCCGCTCCTCGCTGCTGACCGGCGCATCGCTCTGCGGCGGCTCAGTGGAGGAGAGTGGCGGGGGGGCAGGGGGCGCCGGGGGAGGGGGCTGCAGGAAGGCCGTGTGCGACAGGGAGGAGGCAGGCGGGGGAGGCAGGAGGAAGAGGGGGTGCAGGGGAGGGGGGGGCGGCTGCTGGGCCTGGAGGAGGGGGGTGGGGGGCGAGGAGTACGGGGAGGGCTCCGCTTTGCCCACCGCCCCCCCGCCCGCCTCGGTGGAGGAGGAGGAGGAGGGGGCAGCATGCTGGAGCAGGGAGGAAGTCGCCTCCCCGCCCCCCCCACTCGAGGGCGGCGCTTCAGGGACATAGAAGAGGGAGGCGAAGCCAGCGGGGGGGGGGGAGAGTGTGCTGGCGGCAGCGGAGGGGGGAGAAGAAGAGCTCAGAGCAGACAGCGAGGAGGAGGAGGAGGAGGAGGAGGGGTGGGCAGACGAGCCTGGCGCTCCTGAAGAGGAGGGGGCGGGGCCCAGCTGGAGCAGAGCATTGGTGGCTGCCTCATTCTCAGACTGGCCGGCCGAGCAGCTCCCACCGGCGCTCCCCGCATTCCCGGCGCCACGCGCCAGGCCGTGCTGAGACAGCCGGTGCCGGGTCAGGCTGTTGGAGTAGGCGAAGGCCTTGCCGCACACGTCGCAGCAGAACAGCCGCTCCCCCGAGGCCCCGGCCCCGCCCCCTCCGGCCGCGTGCACCGTCTGGTGGTGGGCGGAGAGGTGGAAGTGGTGGCGAAAGGACTTCCAGCAGATGGCGCAGGTGTAGAGTCTGGGAGGGGGAGCAGGCGGTGGGGAGCTGAGGTTGAGGCCGGACAGGTGCTGGGTGGTGGCGGATGAGGAGGAGGAGGAGGACGGGGTGGCGTTCTTGTCCTGGTAGGTGGTGAAGTACGAGTCGGGGTCCTCGGGCTGGTGGCTGCCACCGCCGCCGCTGCTGCTGTTGTTGCTGCTGTTCTGGACCCCTGCCGCTGCCCCGTCCCCGAAGTCCTTCTGGTGCAGCTTGCCGTGCCGCTTGAGGCTCTGCGCGTAGCCAAAGTCCTTGCCACAGAGGCCGCAGCGGTAGTTCTTCTCGCCGCTGTGCACCGTGCGGTGCTTGGACAGGTGGAAGGCCTCACGGAAGTGCTTGCCGCAGACGGGGCAGCGGTGTGGCTTCTCCCCGGTGTGGATGCGGTCGTGCCGGCGCAGCGTCTCTCGCCGGGTGAAGCCGCGGCCGCACACGCTGCACAGGAACAGCCGCTCGCCCGGTGCCCCGGCCGCGCCCTCCCCGTGTCCCAGGAGGCCGTGCTGTGCAGGCCGCCTCCTGCCCCCGCCCGCCTCGCCGGGCTCGCGCTTGGGCCGGGGTTTGCGCGGTCGCTTGGGTTTTCCGCTGGGGCACAGCACGGCAGGGGAGGGGGAGGAGGAGGAGGCAGTGAGGGTGGCCACCGTGGCCGTGCCCACCCCCAGGGCCCCGCCGCCCACCCCTTCCTCCCCCGGGCCTCCTCTGTAGCCCTTCTCCAGGCCCGACGTGGAGGACGGCCCGCCGCCGCCCCCGAGGGCCGCCAGCCCCAGGTTGCCCAGCAGGCCCCCAATGATGTCCCTCCTGTCCTCTCCGCGGCCTCCACCTCCTGTGCCTGTCCCCGGGCCCCCGCCCAGCTCCCCAGGCAGGCAGGCGGCGGCGATGGCGGAGATGGCACTGTTGACTGAACTGGTGACATCATCCTCAGCCTCGTCCAGCAGCGAGGACAGGGGCAGGTGCGGCGGCTGTGGCTGTTGGTGGTGGTGGTGGTGGTTCTGGCTCGGCGGGTGGGGGTGCAGAGTGGGGGCCAGGGGGGCTTTGCGCAGAGAGAGGGCCCCCCCTGCCCCTGCGCTCGCACCGGCGTCGGCCCCGGTATAGACGGACGAGGCCACGGAGACGGGGGGGCGTTTGTATTCTCTGTTGTAGCCGTGGAACCCAGAGGAGGAGGAGGCGGAGGAGGACGAGGGCGCGGCTGAGGAGGAGGAGGAGGAGACCGGGTAGTGGCGTGGGCGGCCAAAATCAACCGCGTACTTAGTCTCCGCGCCCTTCCCCCCTCCTCCAAACAGAGCCTCGCACACCGCGGGGCCCATCTTCTCGTCCTCCTCCTCCTCCTCCTCGCCCTCCTCCTCCTCGCCCTCCTCTACCTTCCCATAGACCCCCAGCCCCGCCGCTTGGAACTCCAGGATCTCCATCATGCCCTGCTGCTGCTGCTGCTGCTGCCGCCCCGCTTTCCGCCCGTAGCGCCCGTCGCTGCCGATCGTGAGCGCAGAGCCGCTCCCGGCAGCGTTTGGTGCAGCACCGGTCGGCGCACTACCTCCGGAGTTGCGCCGGGCCCCACGGGGCGGCTTCCCGCAGTTGCCGGAGGCGGCGTGGTTGAGAAGGGAGGTGGACTCGCGGAAGCAGCGCCCGCAGGCCGGACAGCGGTATGGCTTGTCCTCGTGGATCTTCTCGTGCCGGGTGAGCGACTCCCGGCGGTTGAAGGAGCGCTGGCACACCGGGCACACAAAGGGCCGCGCCCCTGAGTGGATGACCCCGTGCTGCAGGAGGTGGCCCCTCTTCTTGAAGCCTTTGCCGCAGTCAGGGCAGCGATGGGCTTTCTCGGGGCTGGGGCAGGAGGAAGAGGGGGCGGCCTGGGGGGCCGCAGGGGGTGCTGGTTGCTGCTGCTGTTGCTGCTGTTGTTGTTGTTGTTGTTGTTGTTGTTGTTGTTGTTGTTGTTGTTGTTGTTGTTGTTGTTGCTGCTGCTGCTGCTGCTGCTGCTGCTGCTGGGGAAGGTGGTGGGACAGAGGGTGGGGGAGGTGGGGGTAGGGGTGGGACAGCTGGGCGTGGGGCTCTTGAGTGGAGTGCGGGAGGCTGCTGCTGCCGCCGGCACCACCCGCCTCGCCACCCGCGCCCCCCCCAAGGCCATGTGTGCGCAGGTGCCTCCGCAGGCTGGAAAGGTGGGTGAAGGTCTTGCCGCACTCCCCGCAGTGGTATAGGGGCTCTGGCTCGGCCTGCAGCTGGGATGGGGTGGAGGTTGAGGGGGCGGGGGGGGCAGAGGAGGTCGGGGGAGGGGGCTGCTGGGGCCCCAGGCCGGCCTCCACTTTGGGTGCCGTCTGGTTGGCCACCAGGACCGAGGCAGCGGCAGAAGAGGAGGAAGAGGAGACGATGGAGGAAGAGGTTGAGGAGGATGAGGAGGAAGAGGAGGACGAGGAGGAAGTCGGGTCCCCGCCTCCCAGGCTGTCCGATTGGCTGGTGGCGGGGGCGTGGTCGGAGCCGTGGCCAGCCGAGCTGTGGCCGTCCGCTTTCCTCTGGGGCAAGTAGCCCGCCATCGCTTTCTTCCTCCTCCCTCCTCCTCCTCCTCCTCCTCCTCCACTCCCACCGCCTCCTCCTCCGCTATCCCCCTTCCCGTCGTCCTTAGCCAGGGTGAGGTGCAGGGGCAGGGGCAGCGCCAGACCGGCGGCCACTTCCTGTTGCATGAGGGAGGCCAGCTGGTTGGACGAGAGCACCGGGATGCCCTGGAAGTCAAAGGCGCCCAGAGGGGAGCTCTGCGAGGGCAGCGGTGGTGGGGCCGAGGACACGGATGCGTGGGGCGGCGGGGGCGCATGCGGGCCGCCGGGGTGGCCGTGGGAGTGGGGGTGGGACAGGGCGTGCGGGTGGGTGTGGGAGAGGGCGTGGGGGTGGGCGTGGGGGTGGGAGAGGGCGTGCGGGTGGGACAGGGCGTGGGGGTGGGCCAGGGAGTGTGGGTGCCCATGGGCCGAAAGCTGCTGCTGCTGCTGCTGCTGCTGCTGCTGCTGCTGTTGCTGCTGCTGCTGCTGCTGCTGGTGCCCGGGATGAAGGCCTGGAGGCAGGGACAAGCCCGAACTCGAGTCCCCGGCCAGACCGAGTCCTAGTGGGTGTCCGGCCCCCTGCTGCACCAAGAACTGTTCCAGGCTGGGGTTCCCAGGCACGCCGGACAGGAAGTACTGGTTGGCTGCCAGCATGCAGCTGAACTGCTGGTGAAGGTTGCGTGGATCTGATTGGCCAGCGCCAAGCAACTGGTGGCTCAAGGCCCCGCCCACAGGCCCAGAGGCGGCAGTGTTGGCGCTGCTGCCGCCGGCGCTGCTGCTGTTGTTGTTGTTGGAAGAGCTGCTAGAGGGCGAGGGGGAGGAGGAGGAGGGCGAGGGGTTGGGAACGCTGAGGCCGGGGTGCAGAGGAGGGGGAGGGGGGGGCTGGGCGGAGCCAGAACCGGAGCTGCTCCCACCACCCCCCCCGCTGCTGCTGCTGCTGCTGCCGCCCCCACTGCCGCTGCCTCCCCCTCCTGCCCCACTACCACCACCGCTACCACTGCCTCCCCCTCCTCCACTCCCTCCCGCTCCCCCGGATGCTCCACCCGAACCACCCACAAAATGCTCGAAGCGGCCTCCCACCCCTCCAAGGTGTCCCAGCTGCTCCTGGGCGAGGGCAGCGGCGTCCGCAGGGTGGAAAGAACGCAGGAACTGAGGGTAGGCGGCCGCCACGCTGCTGGGCCCCAAACCAATGCTACTGCCGCTACTGCTGCTGCTGCCACCGCCCCCCCCACCGCTGCTGCTGCTGCTGCTGCTCATCTTGGACTTGCGGGAGCTCTGCGAAGGGGAGGAGGAAGACGAGGTGGCGGCGGATGAGGAGGAGACGGGCAGCGGGGGGGGGGGCGGGGCATTCATCTTGGCGAAGATGGAGGAGGAGTCAGAGAAGGGGCTCCCGCGGGACAGCTGCAGCGAGCCCAGGCCCAGGCCGGACAGAAGCGCCCCGGGGGGCTCGCCCTGCGCCGCCGAGGATGGGGGCGGCGCCGCCTGGAGCTGCTGCTGGAGGAGCTGCTGCTGCTGCTGCTGGAGCTGCTGCTGCTGCTGTTGGAGTTGCTGCTGCTGCTGCTGCTGGAGCTGCTGCTGCTGCTGCTGCTGTTGCCTGTCGAGGCCCAGGCTGGCCTTGAATGAGTGTCCCTGGTGGCCGCTCAGCATCTCCAGGATGTCCATGGAGTACTTCCCGAACTGGAACATTTCCCAGTCCGAGACGGAGGGCGGGGGGGGCGGCGGCGCAGGCGCCGGGGCGGGGGGCACGTGGGCGAGGGCGTGGGGGTGGTGCGGGTGGTGCGGGTGGTGCGGGTGGTGGTGTGCGTGGGGATGGGAGAGGTGCGGGTGGGGGTGGTGGGGGAGGGGCAGGGTCGCGGCCGAGGAGGTGGCGATGATGATCCCCCCGCTGCTGCCGATGACCCTGGAGGAAGAGGAGGAAGAGGAAGAAGTGGAGGAGGACCTGGAGGTGCGCTCTCCCGAGTTGCTGCCGCTGCCGTTACTGCTGCCGCTGCCCCCCCCTCCTCTCCCGCTCCCTCCCGCTGATGCCGAGCGACTGCCTCCTGCCCCACTCTCCATCCACAGGAAGGACGTTGAGGGTCGGGCTCTTGCTCGCTCTGCGACCCCAGTCCCTTGCGCTTCTCTCCGGGACCAGAGCGAGCGCTGGTGGGGGCAGCTCAGCGCTGGGGCTACGGGACCTCGCTGTCCCCCGTCTAGGATGCCGGGCAGAGGTTCCTCACGTGCGGCTCCAGTCTATAAACCCCGGCCGGCCCGCAGATCTCTCCTGCTCTCGCTCACTCTGGTCTGGGAACCGGTCTGGCAGGTCCAGTCACTGTCATCAGTAAGACCCACAGCACACTGCACTGCTGTGAAGAGGACAGTCAATCGTGGACGTGTGCGTCTGTCTATGTCTCCACAGCTCTGGACTGCCTGCTGCTGGTTTTTGTGTGTCTGCTAGAGCAACTCAGTTTTGTGGGAGTCTGTCTATCTGTCTGTCCGTCCGTCCGTCCGTCCGTCCGTCCGTCTCCAGTCAACACAGTGCTAACCGTCTGTGTGTCTTTTGTGTGTCTGTTGTGGACGTAGAATCTGTTTTCTCTGTCTTCCTTGCCGCTCCAAATCCCTCGGTCCTTTCCTTCCCTTTGTCCTCCAGGAGGGAGGATATGGCTGCTCGCTCCCTCTCTCTCTCTCTCTCTCTGATTCTGGAACAAAAGACAGGGCAGAAGGGCAGGTCAGTTTATTTATGACACGTCTCTCTGGTTTTGCTTGGATAATACAGTACAGCTCAGTCCTCTACTATACTGTATGGACAGTACAGCAATGGAGTATTGTACAGTACAGTACCAGTAATGTGTACTGTGGGGCATGGCACTAATGTGTTGTGTACTGTACTGGAATGGTTTTGTGTACTTTGACTTATTACTAAAGCGTACTGTACCATGCATGTGTACTTTAGTGTTTTGGGTAATATATTGTGTAGGTCTAGTGTTTGTGTACTGAATTGTACTGTAGTGTGTGTACTCTATTGTATGGTGTTTTGTGCAGTGTGTAGACTGTAGTCTGTAGTAAATATGGTACTATTTTGTGCAGTGCTCTGCAGTATGTGTACTCTACTGTATTGTATGGTGTTTCATGTAGTTAGTAGACTGTGGTATATACTGTACTACTACAGTACCAAGACTGACCTCTGAATACTAATACTAATTTGTTAATTATTGTAATTAACAGAAATATTACACCAAACGTTGGACTGCACATTTACACACACTGAACACACAGGTGGACATTGATTATTGTCTACTGTTGCACTTTTGTACAGAACTGCTCATTTTTAATGTTCCTCTTTAATGATTTTAAGAGTAATTGAATTGTATTGATATATTGTGTGTGTGTGTTGTATGACTGTCTCTGTAATACAACTACCACTATAACTCTTGCTACAGCAGCAACTACCACTATCACCACATATAATAATCCTGATCACTTGAAAGTGTAGGAGGAAGTGTGTGTGTCGGCCTCTCACACTCCTGTCAGTAGTGTAACGGGAGTGAAATCGGTGTTGCACTGTCTTGCCCCCTGTGATCATGATGACAGAAGTGCGAAGTGTGTAGCGATTCATCACCACAACGACAGGAAACACGACAACAGCAGCATCCTGCCCCACTGATGTAACAATATTCAGAGCACTGTTTTGAGTAGTAATAACATGATACTGTCAATTACAACTAATTATCCCACTGATGCAGGTTTCACTTCCGATAATAACAGTAATTTAATTTAGGGTGTTAATAGCGTTAATACAGGTAAATATGTCAAAATAACAATAGTATACAGTATATTATGGCAGTGCCCCAACCCTGGCCCTGGAGGAGCCCCTACCCTGCAGGTTTTTGTTCCAACCGAGCTCTCAATTACTTAATTGAACCCTTAATTTAACACATTTCCTAAATCAGAGCCTTTTCATTATTTTAAACAATAGGGGTTTTAAAATAAGTTAAACAAATGCATACAGAAAATATTAAAGAACCAATTATTTTATTACAGTTTAAAAAGTCAAGTCTAAGCAGATTTATTCAATTAAGGGTTCAATTAAGTAACTGTGAGCTCGGATGGAACAAAACCCAGCTGGGCCAGGACCCCGACCCCAGCATTATAGCTCGCCAACACAGCCATCACTACTGAAGATGACAATAGTATATTATTGTTTTAGTTATACCTCGTACTACATACGGATCTTCTACTGCGACAACAACAACAGCAGCAGCGGCGGCGGCCGTCAGCGCAGCTCTTACCTGACGGCGTTACTCGGGTGTTGCGAGTTCACACTGATCCGACGGACAACCGCGCGTTTCCCCTCTGAAGGGCCGGATATCGGAGCCCGTCCCCTCCGTCCCCTCCGTCCGCTCCGTCCCCTCCGTCCCCTCCGTCCGCTCCGTCCCCGACTCGGGCGAGCGCGATCCCGTTGCGGAGTAACGGTACTGACTGTGAAGCGGCGACGCGGCCTACAGGCGGACAGGCGCCGTGGCTCGAGTCTCGCAGAAGGCGCTCCGCACACACGGGCGGCGGGGAAACGCCGGCACAATGTCACACGGAAGACTCGGCCGCTCTTCGGATCGGAGTCGCGGTTCTGATCGGGCCTGGCTGAGACGGGATGGAAGGCCCGTCCAGTGCGAGACACCGGGGCGCCGGCCAGAGCCGTCAGTGGCGCTGGGCGGGAACAGGCGCCATGTCGCTTCGCTCCGCTGCTCAGTCCATCACGACTCCTCTCGGGAACTAAAAGCCTCCGACTGCTGCTGCCGCTGCCGCCGCCGTGTCTCCCCCGGCCTGCCCGCGCCCCATCCGCCGCTCTCGCCCCGCGGCCCCTCGCTCTGCCCCTGCCCGAGCCCCAGTCCGCGCTTCCTGCCGGGCTCACACTGACGGGTAGGCCATAGCCGCGCTCTCCGCCTCCGTCCCGGACCGTCCGCTGGCGGCCGCTCGCTGGTGGATGGGTTTATTATTCGGTGTGTGTTGCGCGGCTCTTTGGGTCGCTCTTCGCCCGGTGAGTCTGTCTCGCTGCTACGGGTTTTCCTCGCTGAGCTCCGGCGGGTCGCAGTTTTACGTCGGCCGACAATTTGCGCTTCTTCCTCCGGGAGCCGAGTCAGTGCGCGCCCCCCCGCTGTCTGTGTGTCGGCCTGGACTTCCGGCCTGCCCTCCCGCAACCAAGAACTTCCGGGCCCGGGTGTTACAGGTTAAAGGCTCCGGCGTCAAACCCCGAGTTAAACAACTAATAGGTTCCCAATGATACCACCACCACTACTATTCCTGTTATTATTAAACTACCTTTGTTGCGGTATTTTACACACTAACATTGTACTACATGTACTGTACAAATGCATTGCACCCAATAAAGCCTATATTACTGTTACTCCTTTCAATACTACTACTATTGTTATTTTGTTGTGATTTTTTGTGGTCTCATTGTACACCTCACATACTTTTCACAGATTCCACTTTAGTCATAAACTACACTTCCTCCTAGATGTGATCTACAGCGACCTAGAACTAGAATACCACATAGAAGATGGGAAGATGAAATTATAAAGTTGTAGATCGAAGCGTGTGTATATATATATATATATATATATATATATAATGTATGCTAGACATGGGTTATGTAACTGGCGAAATAAAACTACTGTAGGGTCAGAGCTATTTCTGTGACTGGGCACTTGAGGGCGCTGTAGCCACTTCAGAAAGAAAGAGCGGAGAGGAGTCGTCCCTGGCGTAGTTACTGCGGAGTCATTAGGGTTAAGTCAGTCAATTAAAGTACATGACACAACACTACACTCTATTTCACTACACTTCAGTGTAACCCACTGCTCTGCCTGTACATTTGGCAAACAACACAACATAATTCTGCCACAGAACTCATTAAGAATGACGAGACTTTATATTTTTTCTGCTTTTATTATTAATCAGTTTAGTTTTTTTGTCATCAATAGGTCGTCATGTTACAAACTTAGGTGGTTACCATGGCAACCCCATTACCTGACCCAAATTTGCGTGTGTGTGTGTGGGGGGGGTGGGGGCAGTACAGAGGCAGAGGGGCAGAGATCCCCTCCCTCCATCTCTCCTCCTCCCTCCCCACATCACTCTCTCGGCTGACATGCTATAAAACACAGGGAACAGGCTCATTTGCTGCACACTTTCCCCACTGCACTAACAACAACAACAACAACAACAACACGGACAGTAATAATGATGGTGGGCTCTGCAATGGAGAGCGGGGGGACACGTGAGCTCGCAGCACTGGGCTGTGTTCATTGCTATGAAGCTCACACTGAGAGCATGGGGCTGCCCCAGTGGCCCCTGAATGCCCCTGCAGTTAAGACACAATAATAATAATAATAATAATAATAATAATAATAATAATCATAAATCTGCCCACCTGCGCCCCCTTCAGCTGAATCAGTAATGTACAGACCGCTGTACCACCACAGAACTGAGCAGAGGGGCGCTGTTCACAGGCACTTCCATTGGGCAGGACTGTCCGCCATATGTCCTGCAGGGTCACTGACTGGACTGGACTGGACTGTAATTACAACTGGCTGTCTCTTTAATATGCTGAACAGAAGTGTAGTGGGGAAGATGTTAAGAAAATGAACCAAAATTAAAACACCCCCCAACCCCTCTCCACAACCCAGAATGAAAACTGAACAATTTTTAAAAAGAGCGCACGCACACACACACACACACACAAAATAATCCACTGTAAAAAATGTATTTTTTTAAATCAATCAATTGTAAATCAGAGACTGGAGAATAATTTTGACAAAGAGAAAAATAATAATAAACACAGAATTGATTGATTTCAATGTAAAATAAAACAGCAGAACCCTTTATTACAAACAGCTGCACAGGACCTTCAATTTCTGTTGGTTAATTAACTCTCAGCATCACCCACATTAAAGGACTCCTTCTCATTAGCGCTTTGTCAGGAAGTCGGCATCCCATAATAATTAAAGACACTGGTATCATTTCTGTACTTGTTCTCAAACACTCACACTCACAGACAGAGACAGATAGCCACACTCACACTCAGACACACAGACACAGACACACACACTCACAGACAGACAGATACACTCACACAGACACATGGAAGCAGGCACAGACAGACACACACGCAAAGACACAGGCACACTATGACATCATACTGGTGGCGCGGTGACATCATCACAGCTGGCCATGACATCATCAAATTGATTCCATTTTTGCTCTAGTCATTCTTCTTGCTTTGTATGTTAAACAATTACATTTATATATATATATATATATATATATATATATATATATATATATATATATAAACTCTTTCATTTCATTATACAAAGATTTTAAATTCATCAGCAAATGTTTGATATTTAAACCCAGGACAGAAATCTCACAAGAAAAAACATAAATATAACAATTATTAATAATAATAATAATAATAATAATAATAATAATAATAATGATATTAATAATAGCAACAATAATAATAACAACAACAATAAGAAGAAACACAGATGTTCTCATAGAATGAACAGGAAGATTGTCTGTACCAAAAATTCCACCTCTCCGGAATCTCTTGCCGGCCAATCATCTTGTGCAGCCGGGAAGGGGGAGGGAGGGGGCAGAAAGAGAAAGAGCAAGAGAGAGAGGGGCAGAGAGAGAATGGAGCTCTCTGGTTGGCTAGGTAGACTAAAATAGACAGACACACTCTCTTTCCCTCTCTCTCAATTCTAATTCAGATTCTCTCTCCCTGGGGGCACGAGACCGGCGGTCACTTGGCTCCAGCTCTTTCATGGGGGGTGGAGAGGGTCGAACAGCGGTCCACTTTCTGGGAATGGCTTCCCTTCCTCGGTCAGTCATGGAGAGTGCCAGAGTCGCAGCCTGGCTCAGCGCAGTACAGTCAGTCAATCAGGACAGGTTTAGTTGAGTGGCCAATATTCCCTGGCCTGTAGAACTCCTGTAGAAAATCTTTTGCCCCCTCCCTCTTCCTTTTCCCTTCTTCAGTCATTTCCATGTCCCTTCAACATCAGCACAAAAAGGTTGTAGCATCCTCATTTCCCTTTTATGCTGTTTGTTTTTCAATCATTCTTTCTTCCCCCCTCTCAGTCCCAGTCTCTCTGGATCCCCCCCCACCACCACACACTCAGTCAGTCACTGTTTGTAACACAGAGTAGTCTGTTTCAGTGTACAAGTATTGAAAAAGCACAAAATACAATCTCATCATTACTCGTTCTCCAAAAATGTGCCTTCCATTGGCTTCTGTTACACAGCACACATACACACATGCACACACACACACGCGCACACACCCTTCAGGATCACAGAGGCTGAGCTATACGCTTGTGTAGGTAGAGAGTTCTCCACAAGGTTTTACATTCCTCAATGTGTTTCTCTTTGATGTTCTAGAGGCAGTGTGACATTGTGTTCTTGTACTACAGTCCATAGTTCTGTATGCGTGTGTGTTTTGGGGTGGTGGGGGAGGAATTCTCCTATCATTACACCCCTCCCACCTCCTCTCTCCATCTCCCCTACCAAGATGGCAGAAGGGACAGGCCAGGGTGGTCACAGGAAGTAGGAGAGTACAATCAGAAAGAGGGGGTGGGTTTAGTGTGTGTCATAGGGCCAAACTGTGGCGCACTTCTGTCCCTCCCACTTCCCCTCCCAATTTTTCCCTCCAGTATGTGTTCACTTCCTGTTTCTGTCAACAACATTAGAAAAGTATCCTCATCCAATCAGAGACCAGAGTCAGTGTTGACTGACAAGAGGAATCGTCCAATTAGGTCCTGTAGTATGATTTTCTTTTACTACACACACAACTTAATTACCCGTTGTCCGATCCGCATCCTCCAAAACACTTACTGACAGCTGTCTTTATCCAATGAGGCGTGTGCCAAGGCTGGGGGTGGGGTTAGCATCCTCACCCACTCAGGTCTCCAATGAGAGAGTCATGATGTGTTGTGTTGTGTTGTGTGTACTTGCTGGCTGGAATGGCAGTGCTAGTTAGTTCCTGGTCAATGGATAAAAACCTTGTTGAATCAGAATGCACAGAAAGCAATGATTGATGGCTGTATGGTCCAATCAGGCGCATGCAAATACAGTCCCTTGTAAACATCTGTCTCATCCAAGAGAGAGGAGTGAGTGACAGCTGCCTTGTCCAGTCAGAAGTGCTGAAGAGCCGCTTTAGAGCCCTTTCACAGTCTCCTCGTTCTATCAGGTGCTCAAAAGGCAGCGTCCAGGACAGGAGCCACCTCTTGTTTAAAGACAGTCTGAAGTTCAAACGTTCCTCACCCAATCACAGAGAGCACTGACTGACAGCTGACTCAACCAACTGGTGCCTCACAATACTGTCTCCGGTTCAGTGGGTCTCTGGCAAAAGCCCTTATGCAATCAAGAGTCACAGACAGCAGTGATTGACAGCTGCTTTCTCCAGTCAGGGTTGTATGTCTGTGTGTGCGTGCGAGAGTGAGCAGCCAGTCTCGGCCAATCAAGAGTCTCAGAGAGCAATGACTGATGCCTGCGTTGTCCAATCAAGTGAGGGTAAGAGGATTGTAGAGGCACTCTGAAGATTGCTGCCACCTCCTTGTCCAATCGGAGAGAGTAGTGATTGACAGCTGTATCACAGACACTGAAAGTTCCCCCCACCAGCGAAAGTCCCTGGTCCAAACAGAGCTCTCAGGGAGCAGTGAGTGACAGTTGTTACATTCAATCCAATGTCAGGAGCATCACTGTCAGAGTTAGCATGACCCATAGCATCCCATTGCCAGTGTCAGTCTCAGCCAATCAGAAAACAGCTCATTGTTCATGTCCATCTAGGAAGCTCAAAGAAGCCAAGTGAGTGACACATGCTTTTATCCAATTACTATGAACACCGATAGACCCCTGTAGTCCAATCAAATGTTTAGCAATGAGTGACAGCTGTGTAGTCCAATCAGTTTCACTCCTTTTACTCTTACCAGCCACAGCTGTCCAATCAGCTCCACAGGAAGAGGAACATTTGCCTTTCGCCTCAGAGGAATCTTATTCTTAAGTGGGTTGCCAGGCAGTAGGGAATGGCAGCTACATTGTCCAATCGCTGAGCTCCATTCCACGCCCCTCCTCCCTGGCTCACCCAATCAGCTGCCCAGAAATAGGCAACTGAAAGCCCTTTTTTCCAATCGGCGTGGTCTAGTCCGGCCTCTCCCTGATTCTTTACAGTCCCTCTCCGTCTCTCGACCCTCCCCCCTCTTCTCTCTCCCTCTCTGTGTATATGGCTCAATAGAAGTTCAAAAGGAAATATATTAATATTTTAATCTTTAACAAAATCACAAAAGTTACATGAATATATTTTTTGTCGTTCTGTCTTTCCTACCATTCCTCTCCCTCACTCTCCCTCCCTTTCCCTTATGGCACTGGAAAATATGGCGAATTGGTTCAAAAATATGGCTGAGTCTTCAATGCGAGACAAGGACACCCTCCCTCTCTCTCCCCCTCCTGTCTTCTCTCTGCAAGGTTAATAAAAAACTCTCTACACCTCTCCTCCCTCCTTCCTCCCCTTGCCTCAATCTCTCTCCTCCTGTCCCCCAAACTCTCCCTCTCTTCAATACAAAAATTCAAAATCTCTCCCTCCCTCTCCCACCTCTCCCTCTCCCTCTCACACCGTCACCTCATTCTTACTCCCTGTCCTCAATCCTCCTCCTCCTCCTCCCCCGCCTCCTCCCCCTCCCCCTCCTCCCCCAGGTATAAAATGAAGTTGCTCAATAGTATTCTGTCTCTTAGCGGCAAAGGCCATTCGCCTCGCACTGTGACCACCCAGCGTGCCGCCCCCTCCCCCTCCCATGCCCATTCCCGCCTGCTCCACCCCCCAGCCTAGGACCCCGCCCCCTCCCATCCCAGACGAGGAAACTCCACCAATGCCCACAACCCCGCCCCCGCCCCCTCCCTGCTGCTGCTGCTGCTGCTGCTGCTGCTGCTGCTGCTGCTCTCTCCCCGACGTAGGGTGGGAGTTCATCTTGATCATGTGATGCCGGTCGAGGGAGGGCGTGGCGCACACGTTCTGCTGCGATTGGGCCTTCTGGTGGTGACTGAGGCGGGGCAAGGTGGGCGTCACCCCATAGTCCCCGCCCCCACCCCCTCCGACCACCCCCACGCCTCCTACGCCCACGTCGAAGTGGTCTGGAGACATCAGGAGTCTGTCTTGGGATTTGCGGAGCGTTGACGGCATTCCAAACCCTCCCCCTCCTCCGCCTCCACCTCCACCTCCACCTCCGCCTCCGCCTCCTCCTCCTCCTCCTCCACCGCTGCCTCCTCCTCCTCCACCGCCGCCTCCTCCTCCTCCTCCCGCTCCTCCCCCTCCTCCCGTTTTAGCCACAGCAGCTGCCATTGACTTGTAGTACTGGTACTGCTGGTTCTTGGACAGGCGGGACATGGTGTTGCCCTCTCCCAATAGCAGCAGCTGGTCCTGTGACATCACACGGCGCGGTGGCTTGGACAGGGTGTCAAAGTCGTAGGCCCCGCCACCACTGCCCCCTGATTGGTGGTGCTGCTCTTCCTGGGAGGGATGCAGGGGGTATGGATTGGGTGTCTGTGGGGGCAGCTGCTGCAGGAGGCGGGGCCGCGAGGCGTGCAGGGGCAGGGTGCCCCGTGCCCCCAGCGTGTACTCGCCCCCCCAGTGCAGGTGGTGCTGGGAGGAGTGGAAGGAGGGCGGGGCGTTGGGAGTGTGGGGGCGGCGCTTAGTGGTGTAGTACCCCGAGTAGTCGTCAAGGTCTTTCTCTGTGGGGGGAGGAGGAGGAGTGAGAGACAAGGTTACAGAGAGGGTGAAAATAACTGACTGCCTGACACACTGACAGACTGACTGACACACTGAATGAGTGACCCTACAGTACATTAAAACACTCTCTCTCTCTCTCCCTCTCTCTCACCCAGTCTCTTCAGAGAGCAGTAGCGGTTGATCTCTGGCTTCATGGCACTCTCATAGGATGGGGGGAGTGCGGCGAGGTTGTGGAAGGAGTGAGAGAACGAGGGATGAGGTGAGGAGGTGTTGTTGTGCTTGCTAGAAAGCAAGGTTCCGGAGGCCAACTGGGCATTATTCATCCGTGGAGCTCGCTCTGAAAGACAGAAAGAGAAAGAGGGGAGAGGGAGTGAGGAAAGAGAAGGAATAAAGGAAGGTCAACAAACACAGTGGGTCCAATTATTTTTTCATTTTATTTGGAAACGCCAATTATTGTTTTCTCCCTCTAAGTTTGAGAATCGCCAATTATGCTAATTGTAGACTGGACGTGATCCATGGATCACTTAGTTATTAATGGACACCAAATGAGCATGATGGGTCGAATGGCCTCCTCTCGTTTGTAAACTTTCTTATGTTCTAATGCATCTCGGCTCATCGCCACATCCCCTGCCAACACACTTGGAGAAAGGTCGACAATTTGTCAGCACCCCATTCCCCTGGTTGAGGATTCGTCAGCACCCTGCTCCCTGTGTCCACAATTCATCAGCACCCCAATCCCCCTGGTCAACGACTCGTCAGCATCCCACTCCCCCAGTCCATTATTTGTCAGCACCCTGCTCCCCCAGTCGACTATTCGTCAGTACCCCACTCCACGAGTTGACTATTCATCAGAACCCTGCTCCCCCTGTTGACTATTCGTCAGCACCATGCTCCCCCGGTCCACAATTCGTCAGCACCCCACTCCCTCGGTCGACAATTCATCAGCACCCCGCTCCCCCAGTTGACTACTCGTCAGCACCTAGCTCCCCCTGTCAACTATTCATCAGCACCACACTTCCCCAGTCTATGATTCATCAGCACCCCGTCGACTATTTGTCAGCACCATGCTCAAAGTCATAACAGCAGAGTCCTTGACCTCATCAAGGACAAACAAGGGTGCTTACTCATCTTTTCAGACAGTTCTTGTAATATTAGTCCTTTTAATCCCTGTTAGATAGCACTTCACAGCATTTTATCATGCTTCTTGCGTTACTAATACTTGTATTATTGATTGATTTCCTCCTTGCTCCCTTTCCCATAGCCCTTGACTGTGACCCTACATCTTGACAGCACTTAGCTTTTACTGCCCAGGATGTATGACCTCACTTACTGTACTTACCTGTGTAAATTGGAAGTTGTAAAATGTATTATATTTTGAATTGCTCTGTTTAATTTAAATTTGAATTTGTAATGTTTGATGCCTTTACTTAACTGTATTCTTGCACTTTGTATTGTAAGTCGCCCTGGATAAGGGCGTCTGCCAAGAAATAAAAATAAAAATAATAATAATAATAATAATAATGCTCCCCACGGTCTATGATTCGTCAGCTCCCCAGTCTACGATTCGTCAGCACCCTGCTCCCCTAGTGTACGATTCATCAGCACCCCACTCCCCCGGAATACAATTCGTCAGCACCCCACACCCCCCGGTCTACCTGAAAACTAGAAAAATTATGTGAGACCCTGCACACACAGAAACACATTCACACACACACAAACACGCACACACACAAATACACTCACTTACCTATAGTTGCTGTGTGTTTTGGACTGGAGCCAGACATGTGAATGAAGTTGTGATGTAGATTCCCAACTGTAACATAAAACACACACATCAGACAGTGTCCTTCATACCTCACCCTCTCTCATGTAGAGTCCAGTCAGTGTTAAAGTTTTTTTACAACCATTTACAACCACACGATTCCTGAAATTATTTTCTCCACTGAACACAAAAAAAAAACCTCACACCATACTGGCCAAACTTCAGAAATCTCAGACAAAATGAGACACTATTCAAAAACATGTCATCTTCTATCTAAAACAAACACAGGCGAGATCAATGAATTACACTAATATAAAATATTGTAGTGATCTGGGACTGGGGGGGGTCATGTGGGGTATGTGTATATGTGTTTAAGGGTTACGTTCCTGTATGTGTTCATGTAACTTTGGTGTTTACTTACTTCCGGGGGGCAGGGGTTGGCCCCACGCAGGAACAAGGGGGGCACCGTGATTGGGGGAGCCAGTCACGGGGTGCAAACTAATTAATAAGGGTGCCCCGGTTCCCGCGGGAGAGTTAGAGAGAACGAGAGTTAGAGAGTTGTAGAGTTAGAGATGAGATGAGAGTGGAGTCAGTCAGCCAGTGAAGTCCAGTTCCAGCCTTAAGAAGCCTGTTCACAGATAAAGTTCTTGTTGGTTTGCATCCTGTGCCTCCCCTGTTATTTCTGCGCAGCGTGGTGGAACCACAACGAGAGCTGAGAAAAGCTCTGGTGAATTGGTGTCAGAAGTGGGAGATTTGAATCCACACCGCCTCCATCCTCTCGAATAAAAATGCATTCGCCACGCGCAGAAAGGAGAGAGGGCCAGCGGAAACCCGACTCGTGGGAGTCCCCGAGTATGAATTAGGGTGGTAAAGGCTGTGGTTCAGGAAGCTGGTACAGTTGCTTGGTCAATCCGATATGGAGTTCCTTGGGCAGATCTGGAGAGCTGCTTGACTGGCCTTCCCCACAGCAAGTACACAGCAGATGGCAAGATTGGTCCGGGTGCAGTTTGAAAGGGGCGCCAGCGACAAGCTCCAGCTAGAGGAAGATGACAAGCCAGAGACTGGGTTCCAGGGACCACGGACCGGCGGTGAAGAGTCAGAGACTGGGCTCCAGGGACCACGGACCGGCGGTGAAGAGCCAGAGACTGTGCTCCAGGGACTGCGGACCATGCGGTGAAGAGCTCCCGAGGCAGGCAGCTGCTGAGCTGGCAAGCAGTGCCCAGCAACCGCGGGAGGCGGTTGAGTCCAACTGGGAAAGAGTCAAAAGGGACTGGGAACAGAGAGCGGAGACGAGTGGCTGGAGCGACAAGGAAAAGCTGAATGAAGAGATCCGGCTACGACAGCGAGGCTCCGCTGGAGGAGGCCTCCACAGAGCCGAAGGGTCCTGCAGGGGAAGGGGGCATCAGGAACCGAGAGCAGCGCGATGACGGCATCGAGACTGCGTGGGAATACAAAGGGCGGAAGCACGGCCATCTTGCCGAGAGTGTAAACAAGACGGCCTCTGGAGCTTCACGAGAGTTAGAGCTGGTGTGTGTGGCTCAGATACTGATCCTGGCCTCCATTGAGCCGCCGAGATCTGCGGAGAAAGAGAACATCGGCGAACAAGAGCAGCTCGATGACATCACAGAAGTGACGCCAGAAGACGCAGAGCGGAGAGAGTGTAAACAAGATGGCCTCCGGAGCTTCACAGAAGATAGAGCCGGCATGCGCAGCCGAGGAAGAGGACTCTAGTGGGGGAGCAGCGCAAGGGGCACTCACAGCAACCCGGCTACGATGACGAGACTCTGCTAGGAAGACACTGCCGCGGTGCTGAAGTGCCGAGAGCAGTTGGCGACGCCGCGCTTCGCATTGTAGCAGCATATTCTATGTGCCCAAAAGAAGGGCACCACCCCAGCGGCAGAGGGTGGTTGCCCGTGCAAGGGCGCCGCCAGAGAGTAAGGTGGGTGGAGTCCGTGAGGGGGGCCCACTCCAGCAGCAGATGGTGGTTGCCCGTGCGAGGGGTCCACACAAGAGTAAGGTGAGTGGAGTCTGAGAGGGGGGCCCACTCCAGCGGCAGATGGGGGTCTGCTGTGTGAGGGGTCTGGTCCGGCGCAAAGCGACAGCTGACCAAGGATTTGACCCAGCAGGGCAGTGGTGTCCGATGCAGCAGAGGGCCTATGTGCAGGCCACCAAGATCCCGAGAAAAGATGAGAGATGAGATAGAGTGGAGTCAGTCAGCCAGCCAGCCAGTGCCATCCGGTCTTAAGAAGCCTGTTTGCCAATAAAGTTCTTGTTGGTTTGCATTCTGCGCCTCCTCCGTTATTTCTGCACAGTGTGGTGGAACCACAACGAGAGTCGAGAAAAGCGGTGCTCGTTACAATATGCCTTTTCAGTATTTCCAGTTTTTCCTCCCCACGCTACTGTAATCTATGTAAATTATGTGAGAGAGTTTACCCTACAACAAGGTTATATTATTATTAATAATAATAATAATAATAATAATATTTTCTTACTTTACTTTATTTTTCTTGATCCAATTCAGTTGAAATTCAGAAATAGTTTTTTTGGGAAATTCTGGTATTTGTGTGTTGTTTGTACACAGAAAACAGAAAAGTGTATTCAGCCTCAGCACCCTGTCTCTGGCCTGGGTCAGGTGGGTCGGGTGGGTCAAGCTAGAGGTTTTTGTCTACATCAGAGGCAATGTTTTCCCTGGCCAGGCATCGGGGGAAATACCCCTGATATGCCTTATCCACCCCTGGCAAGATCCCATAGCTGTGTCCCCACAAACCTCCTCCACAGCCTGGAGAAGGTTTGCCTGCTCATATGGACTTCAGTCATAGACCATCCACCACCATGCTGAGAAACTCCTCTATGGGGTTGAGGAATGGTGAGTCGGGTGTAAGAAACAGATTGGAGACTGTTGGGTTGTCATCGAACCAGTTACAGACCAGAGCAGCACAGTGGAAACCTTTCATTCATGCCAGAGTTCTGATTGCTCGTGTAAAAGTGTTTGCACCTTGAGGACAGTATGTTAATAGTGCTGAGTTTTAGTTACTGGAGTCTGGTGTATTGAATGGCAGTGCTTTCTATATGAACACACGAGGTGTCACTGGTGAAGGTTGTGCTTTATGAAGAGACCTGTGTGTAGGATTTAGAAAAAAACTGTTGAATGAATCTGAAATGTGTGTGACAACAGGTGACTCATGCTGATAGTTGTGTAGTCTTTATTTTGGTACCTAAACTAATTCATTGGGATTTTGTGCTCATAGAACCAGTGTCAGTGTGTAAATGAAAACTGAAATGTGCTGTAGTCTCCAGTCAGTCAGTGTTAATGTGCTGTAGTGTCCAGTCAGTCAGTCAGTGTTAATGTGCTGTAGTGTCCAGTCAGTCAGTGTTAATGTGCTGTAGTGTCCAGTCAGTCAGTGTTAATGTGCTGTAGTGTCCAGTCAGTCAGTCAGTGTTAATGTGCTGTAGTGTCCAGTCAGTCAGTCAGTGTTAATGTACTGTAGTGTCCAGTCAGTCAGTGTTAATGTGCTGTAGTGTCCAGTCAGTCAGTGTTAATGTGCTGTAGTGTCCAGTCAGTCAGTGTTAATGTGCTGTAGTGTCCAGTCAGTCAGTCAGTGTTAATGTGCTGTAGTGTCCAGTCAGTCAGTCAGTGTTAATGTGCTGTAGTGTCCAGTCAGTCAGTCAGTGTTAATGTGCTGTAGTGTCCAGTCAGTCAGTCAGTGTTTTTTCATATACTAATACTATATAATCTAATCTCCTTGCTTCCCTCCCTTCATTCCTCCTCTCTCTCTCCATCCCTCCAATACTCACTGCGGTTGTCCTTGCTTGGCAGGTTCGGGGTGTACAGGTTCTTGGGGGGGCGTGTCCCGGAGGGGTCACTTCCCCCACAGCCAACAGAGCTGTTGTTCCGCTCGCTGGACTGGACCGGGCTGGACTGGTGCCGCAAGATATCGACCAAAGCCCTGAGAGAGCGAGGAGGGGAGAGCAAGAGAGAGAGGGGAAGAAAGAGAGGGAGAGAAAGGAGTAAGTGGAGAGGTGAGGGAGAGTGCACGATAATATAATCAATATATAATGCAAATATAGAACACATGTAACAGAACACATATCTAACACATACATATGAAGTATATCGTATCTCTCCCCACCTCTCACTCTCTCCCTCCCTCTCACCTGGGCACGTTGAGCTCCCGGTGCCGCCGCCTCCTCCGCTGACCTCCATCCCCATCCCCCCCGGCCCCCGCATCGCCGTGTCGAGAGGCCTTGTGGAAGGCCACCTTGACCCCCAGGGCAGCGGCCAAGGTGAGCGAGATGACCCCCCCGATGACATAGCCCGTGGTGCCGCCGCTACGCTGCTGCAGGGGGTCGTAGTCTGGGTCGGAGCGGTGGCCGGGGGGGGGTGTGGCCGGCGGAGGCGTGTCAGCCCACACCGGCGAGTCGTAGTTGCTGCAGGCGTCCTGGTCCAGCCGCCGGCTGCGCTGCTGGCAGCAGAAGCGGTAGTGGCAGGTGCCGCAGCAGTAGGTGAAGCCCTCACGCGAGCAGTTAAAGGTGCCGTCGTACTGGCCCATGACGTCATAATAGCCCCGGCACACATCTGCCACCAGCCGCCGGGGCGGGGGTGCCACCTGCGCTGCACCCAGGGGGGGGCCCAGGGCGTCCCGTGTGGCGTTGAGCGAGGACAGGGGCTGGGACTGGGGCAGGGGGCGGGGCAGGGGCTCCAGTGTGCGGGGCAGGAGAAGGGCGAGGAGGGGTGGGGTTTGGGAGGGGGTCTGCCTCTTTCCCTGGGGAAAGGGCGGAGCATCCCAGGTTAAGGGAGGCGGAGTCAGAGTTTGCCTCTCAGGGTCTCTTGCTCTCGGGGTCTGCCTGCTCTCCCTCGCTCTCTGTCTCTCTCTCTGATTGGCAGGCTGTCTCTGGGCCAGGGGCCAGGGTGGGGTTTCCAAGGTGGCACGGAGCAGAGTCTGACTCTCTCTCTGCCCGTCTCCTGGATCCCCAGGCTGCCTCTGGTCCTGGACACCTGGGGTGGGTAGGTCTGGGGGCAGGGTCTGGGAAGCCACTGGCACCTCTATGGCAACATGAGTCTCCTCCCCCTGCTGCTGCTGTTTCTGTGTAAGCTCTTTCCATGCTTGTTGCTGTTCCGGATCATGTAGCAGTTGCTCTTTGTGTTGTCGTTTTTGATCTGGCTGTGGTTGTTCTTCCAGCTCCTGTCTGTGTAGCAGCTGCTCCTCATTCTGTGGCAGCGGCCTTGTTTGTAGCTGTGCTCCTGGCTCCTGCATCTCTTCTCTCTCTGCTTGCCGTGACAGCAGTGGTGGCAGTGGCCCTCGTCCGAGCACGTGTGTCAGTTGTAGCTCCCGCTGCTGCCGGTCTGACTCCTCCTCTTCCCGTTTGCGTAACAACAGTCGTTGTCGTTGCCGCTGCGGCTGCTGCGGCTCCAACTGCTGTTGCAGTAGCTGCAGGATCTGTTGCCGTTGTGTAGGCTGCGGCTGCAGTACTGGGAACGGTCTGCTAGGGGGCACCGTTCTTTCAGGCTCAGAGACAGGGGGAGGTGTGGGGGTAGGGGAATGGCTGGGGGAGGAGAGGGGGAAAAAGAGAAGAGGGAAGAGGAGGAGGAGGATTATGGGAGAGGGTGCCATGTCTGTGTGTGGCTCTGTGTTTATCGGTCTGTCTCTCTGCCTGAGTCTCTCCCTTCTGTCTTGTAAAATGCAGTGAAAGCGTGGACACCAGGGGACAGTGCCTGAGGTCACTCCTAGTAGCAGAAAAAGTAATGCTGGTGAATTTTGCAGTGAAAAGTCCTTTTCCAGTCAGTGTGATCCGTCTCTTAATAGTTCTGGAATTACATTTAATAACACTAAAAACACATGGTAAGAAGTTATATATCTTCTCTCTGGTTGGGTGGGGAGGGGAGTCAATCACTCTCCTCTTTTTCCCCTACTTTTTCACTTCTTTCTCTCCTCCGTTGCTCCTTCCTCTCTCCTTTCCGTCAATATTTATATTCCAAAAGATTTCAGATGACAACAAAAACAGAAAACTCCCAAACTGTAAAAATATATATATAAAAAACTCTTAAGTTCAGTTCTGTAAACTTTACAGGGTCCTGTAAACTTTGCGCTGTAAACTTTTGAAAAGTATTTTTCTGGGTTTTGTCTCTGTAAAAAAGGAAAACAGGAGATGACCTGATGATAAACATAACCATAACATTAATCACAACAACAATAATAATAAAACACTAATAATAATTATTATAACCATACAAATATTTCAAATTATAGTACAAATAACCAACAACCACAACAATTATGTTACTACTAATGCTATTCAGCAACGTGTTGGTATCTCTCAATGAATTACTTTATCTTCTCTTACCGGTCTCTCTCTTTTCCTCTCTTCAGTTGACAACTCCCACAGATGGGATTTTTTTGTATTTGTTAAACGGAGACTGAGCTGTAAAACAGAGAGCAAGAGGGAAGGAGGGAGAGAGACGTGAGCAGAGGGATGGCCGTCTCTGAGTGGAGGAGTCCAGGTCCTGGTTTATATCCTCCTCCTTTATCCTCTTTTCCACTAATGAAAAAAGCTCAAAGCAGGAACAAAATGTTCGATTTCTCCACTTTAAATGTTTACCACTTGGCAGCACTGTAAACTTTTCCGACAACACCTCCTATAAACTTTTACAAACCCCCTTCCTGGTAACTTTATAATCTCTGTTCCTAATGACTGTTGATTGACAGAGTGGGACAAAGAAAAGGGAAAAAAACTACAAATGAAACCAAGATTTATTTTTGTCCTTGTTCCTTCCTTGAAAATAATGGTACTTCCTTCTCTTCCTTCCTTCCACTCACTTAACATAGAAAGTGAAACACAAACTAAAGATGAACAAGATGAACACTGTAAACTTCCTGTAAACCAACTGTAAACTTACTGAAAACTTACTGTAAACATGTCCTTTCCTTGTTAAACAAAACACTTTTGAAGCCAATGTAAACTTTACGCGCTACTGTAAATTTTACGTAGCTGTCGTGGGGATGGCAGAACTGAAGCGAGTGAAACAATATTTGAATCCTCTCCCCTTCCTCCTCCTCCCTTCACAGGAAAATATAGATATAGAGAGACACAGACGTGTGTGTATGTGTGGACACAGCTACATTCCCCACAATTAAGCCAACCAAACTACAACTGAAACTACAGCCATAGTTTCTCTACAATGTTTGCAACGTCTTTGTAAGCGTGTAAAGTTTTGAAATTTTCCTTATTTTTGTAAACTTTCTGAGCTGTGTTCCAGATGATTACTATTGTTTCTATAATATATATAAATAAATATATTATTATTACTGATATATATACGTCTTTCTTCTGTTATTTTTGGCACTAGAGAGAGGAACACTGGTACATTTTAAGAGTGTAAAAAGTGTAAACTTCTTGTAAAAACTAAAAAATATATATTGTCTCTTTAGCTCTTTTATGTTTCAAATATGTAAACTTTTCTCTTTTTTTGCTGGCAGTTGTACACAGTTGTACACAGTTGTACACAGTTGTACACTTGTCGTCCTTTCAGTGTAAACACGTTTGGGAGGTTTTGGCAGTGTTACAGAAATTGTGCGTGTCTACCTGTTGGGTATGTGTGTCTGTGTGTCTTATGAGCATGCAATAAAAGAGAAACAGGGAGACAAGTTAAAGGAGAGAGAGAGAGAAAGAGAGAAAGAAAGATGGAGATTGAAAAATGGGGACAGAGAGAAATAAGAGATAGAGAGACAGAGACAAAGAGGTAGAGAGAAAGACAGACAGAGGGAGCAGAAAGAGGACGGGCAGATAGAGGGACTGGCTAGAGAAAAAGACAGCTCTCTCTCTGTCTCTCCAAGAGAACAGGAAATTCTGGCTCCAGGGCTAATTGGTTAACGAAGGGGGCTTTAATTAAAGCAAGATTTAACAAGCAGCAGTCAGGTTCAGCCAGTCATTATTAAAATTACGATTAGTATTATTTTTGTAACTAGGATCAATTGTAGTGGTAGTAGTAGTAGCAGCAGCAGATGTAATAGCAGTAGTTATATTAGCAGCAGTAGCAGTGAATGTAGTAGTAGGAGTAGCAGCAGTAGTTAATTTAGTAGTTATAGTAGTGGCAGTAGTAGTAGTAATAGTAGTTAAAGTTAGAGTTATATAAGTAGTACTACAGTACTGACAGTAATAGTGGCATTATTAAAATAATAATAATCCTCACATGCTGGGAAGAGAGAGGGAATGGAGAGATAGAGGGAGAGCAAGTGGGAGACAGGGAGAGAGAAAGACTGGGAGATGGTGGCAGGGGTAGGGAAGGAAAGGGGAGTGGGGGAAGGGATGACGGAAGAGAAGACACTGCTTATCTTCCAACTGTATTAAGGGATGCTGAACCAGGGATGTCTCTGACCTCATCAAGAAGAATGTGGGAATACATTCCTTCACAGAAAAAGAAAGAAAAAAGAGAGGGAGGGAGAGAGAGGGATAGAGGGGAAGAGGCTAAATGGATTTTGTGCGTCGATTCCAAGAAAGGGGAAGAGAGAGAGAGACAGAGACAGAGATGGTGCAGGCAGGGAGGAGACAGAGAGAACAGTGAAATAAAATAATAATAATAATAATAATAATAATAATAATAATAATAATAATGAGAGACAATGTGAAAATCCCAACAGATAATTGGCTGTGGAGGAAACAGCACCCCCACTCTCTGTACAGGAACTGCAGCTCACAGGCACACAAATACAACCACAACAAATACTACAACAACAACAATGTGAAGACTAATAATGTGTGACACTAACAGTGCAGGAACAGAGGGGGCATCTCTAACACACTGATCAACTTTACTGATGCACTGGCTGACCAGTCAATACTGACCAATCAATGTGAGCTGTGGGGGCAGAAAGGGCGGGTTGTGCGTTGAATCTCTCTTTGTCTCTCACTCTCTCGGTGCAGTGTTAATGTACTGTAGTGTCCAGTCAGTGTCAATGTACTGTAGTGTTCAGTCAGTCGTGTGTCTGTGTTATATTACAATATCTCTCTGAGTTAGAGATTAAACAGCAATTAAAAAAAAACAGGAAAGACAAGAATTTTGGCAGATGAATAAAAAAAGAAAAAGTGTCTTCTCTCCTCCCTTTGTCCCCCGTGTCTCTCTCTCTTCCAGAGTTTAAAATCCTGATCATTCACTTTTCTTGGTCATCTTCTTTTTCTTGTGTTCTCTGATCCCCCTGTTTTCTCTCTCCTCCGAAGGGGACTCTCTTCCTGTCTCCCTTCCCTGCCACAGAGGAGCAAGGGATAACTCAAGAGGGCTGCAGAGGAGAAGAAAAAGAAGGGCAGAGTGAATGAGGAGTTTCGTGCAGCAATTAGAGCAGCTGCCGCTGAGCGTCTGTCCTATACATTAGTGTCTGTGCTGTGTGTTTGCACCACCATGACAGATCATCTGGAAGAGGGCGGGACTAGTGACTGGCGACGCCCAGCGCTACGACAGCGAACCTTTTAAAAACTCAGAGTCCCTCACTACCTAGAAACAAAAGGACAATCAAAATAGTAATAATAATATGCATTATTATTATTATGAAGGTCCTTTGATTGTCCTATTATGTTGATTGCACCTGGATTAATTACTTAGCAGAAGCCCTTATCCAAGGTGACTTACAGTTAACACAATAAACATTTAAAGCATTACAAAAGTGTTGTAAATACAATCAGTAACAAACACAATAAGCACTCATCCTAGTACAATGAGGTAACAAGTGCAGACATAAGTCCCAGGTATTTGCCAAAGGGAGGGGTGTGGAGGCACGGTGTATACACGGTGTATACACATGTATGTATAGTTCTGGCCCTGTGTAAACAATGTAAAAATTCAGTAAACTTTATTTACTTTCAATACAGCGGCTTCCTGCCTCTCCTCTCCCATATGAACTCTGGCAAGTCTTATTTGCATCTAACACAAACACATATGCATTTACATATACTGGCTGGCCATTCGCAACAAGCCTTAATTAAAACGTAATCGACCACAATAGAAGATTGAATATGTAAAGCCTACAGTTCTACCCTTGTTATCACCACAGTAACACGAGGCTTTAATGATGCTCCAGCTTGTGCACAAATGCTTTTACATGGGACTTATCACTTTGTAATATACAATACTAACCTTTCTGGTACTCAAATTAAACAAATGACAACTTCCGTCATAAAATCACTGGCATCGTATACATTGAAGATAGCAAGAACTTAAACCATTTCCTTCACTGTTCAGAATGCCATGTATATCATTTGAATCTGAATCGCTCTTTAAAGCATTTTCATTTTAACTTCTGTGTCATACACTATTTTAAACATCTCTGTTCCTCACATTAAACAAACTTAAAAATGACTGTCAGAAAATCAACTGCAAAGACCACAAGTTTAATATCCACTTCTTTAGAGGAGACTACGTGGGGACTTGATCCAAGTGTTCAACATCATGAAAGGCATCGACCACATCAAACCAGAGGAGCTTTTCCAGATCAGCAGGGACACACGCACCCGGGGACACAAATGAAAATTTGGCTTCAAGGCATTCAAGACAGACAACAGGAGACACTTCTTCACTCAGAGAGGCGTCACTATCTGAACAAACTCCCCAGCGATGTGGTAGAAGCTCCTCTGGTTTGATCTGCTCGATGCCTTCATGATTTTGAAGACTTGGATCAAGTCCCCACGTAGTCTCCTCTGTTCCAGGGTGAAAAGGTTCAGGTCCTCAGTCTCTCAGTAGGACATTCCCTTCAGACCTGGAATAAGTCTAGTTGCTCTCCTCTGAACTGCCTCTAGAGCAGCGATATCTTTCTTGAAGTGTGGAGCCCAGAACTGTCCACAGTATCCAGATGAGCTCTAACTAGTGCATTGTACAGTCTGAACATCACTGCCCTTGTTCTCAATTCTACACTTTTGACAATATACCCTAGCATTCTGTTTGCCTTTTTATTGTTTCCCCACATTGTTTGGAAAGAGAAAGTGAGGAGTCCACGTAGACTCCTAGGTCTATTCCTCCCATAGTGTAATTATAGTGGACATTTTTGTTACCTGCATGTATTGCCTTGCACTTGTCCACACTGAATTTCATCTGCCAGGTATCGGCCCACAACTGAATTATTATCTTTGCATTGCATTATCTTTGCAATTTCAATACAAAGATAGTGTGGATATGACTTATTTTCATAGTGGAAATGGTTTGTTTTCACAGTGGATATGGTTTGTTGCTGTAGTGGATAAGGTATGTTTTCACAGTGGATATGGTTTGTTTTCACAGTGGATATGGATGTGGCTTGTTTTCACAGTAGATATGGTTTGTTTTCATAGTGAATATGGTTCGTTCTCATAGTGGGTATGGTTTGTTGTTGTAGTGGATATGGTTTGTTTTCACAGTGGATATGGAAATGGCTTGTTTTCATAGTGGATGTGGTTTGTTTTCATAGTGAATATGGTTTGTTCTCATAATGGATAAGGTTTGTTTTCACAGTGGATATGGTTTGTTGCTGTAGTGGATATGGATATGGTTTGTTTTCATAGTGGATATGGTTCGTTTTCACAGTAGATATGGTTTGTTGCTGTAGTGGATATGGTTTGCTTTCACAGTGGAAATGGTTTGTTTTCACAGTAGATATGGTTGTTGCCGTAGTGGATATGGCTTGTTTCCATAATGGATATGGTTTGTTTTCATAGTGGATATGGTTTGTTTTCACAGTGGATATGGATATGGCTCGTTTTCATAGTGGATATGGATATGGCTTGTTTCCATAATGGATATGGTTTATATTCATAGTGGATATGGTTTATATTCATAGTGGATATGGTTCGTTTTCACAGTAGATATGGTTTGTTGCTGTAGTGGATATGGTTTGCTTTCACAGTGGAAATGGTTTGTTTTCACAGTAGATATGGTTGTTGCCGTAGTGGATATGGCTTGTTTCCATAATGGATATGGTTTGTTTTCATAGTGGATATGGTTTGTTTTCACAGTGGATATGGATATGGCTCGTTTTCATAGTGGATATGGATATGGCTTGTTTCCATAATGGATATGGTTTGTTTTCATAGTGGATATGGTTCGTTTTCACAGTGGATATGGTTTGTTTTCACAGTAGATATGGTTTGTTGCTGTAGTGGATATGGTTTGCTTTCACAGTAGATAAGGTTTGTTTTCACAGTGGATATGGATATGGCTTGTTTTCATAGTGGATGTGGTTTGTTTTCATAGTGAATATGGTTTATTCACATAGTGGATATGGTTTGTTTTCATAGTGGATATGGATATGGCTTGTTTCCATAATGGATAAGGTTTGTTTTCACAGTGGATATGGATATGGCTTGTTTTCATAGTGGATGTGGTTTGTTTTCACAGTGGATATGGTTTGTTGCTGTAGTGGATATGGATATGGTTTGTTTCCACAGTGGATATGGTTGTTGCTGTAGTGGATATGGATATGGTTTGTTTCCACAGTGGATATGGTTTGCTTTCACAGTGGATATGGTTGTTGCCGTAGTGGATATGGCTTGTTTTCATAGTGGATATGGTTGTTGCTGTAGTGGATATGGCTTGTTTTCATAGTGGATATGGTTTGTTGCTGTAGTGGATATGGATATGGTTTGTTTTCACAGTGGATATGGTTTGTTGCCGTAGTGGATATGGTTTGTTTTCATAGTGGATATGGTTGTTGCTGTAGTGGATATGGCTTGTTTTCATAGTGGATATGGTTTGTTGCTGTAGTGGATATGGATATGGTTTGTTTTCACAGTGGATATGGTTTGTTTTCATAGTGGATATGGCTTGTTTTCATAGTGGATATGGTTTGTTGCTGTAGTGGATATGGATATGGTTTATTTTCACAGTGGATATGGTTTGTTGCTGTAGTGGATATGGCTTGTTGCTGTAGTGGATATGGTTTGTTTTCACAGTGGATATGGTTTGTTGCTGTAGTAGATATGGTTCGTTTTCACAGTGGATATGGTTCGTTTTCACAGTAGATATGGTTTGTTGCTGTAGTGGATATGGTTTGCTTTCACAGTGGATATGGTTTGCTTTCACAGTGGATATGGTTTGTTGCTGTAGTGGATATGGTTTGTTTTCACAGTGGATATGGTTTGTTGCTGCAGTGGACATGGTTTGTTGCCGTAGTGGATATGGTTTGTTTTCATAGTGGATATGGTTGATGCTAATGTATACTGCTAATGTCATTCCTATCCACAAGAAAGGGGACAAAACTGAACCAGGAAATTACAGACCAATCACTCTCACCTGCATTACTTGTAAAATGTTGGAAACAATTATTAGACAGAAAATAGAGGAGCATCTTAATGAAAACCATATTCTTGGAGATAGTCAACATGGGTTTAGACGAGGCAGATAATGTCTTACTAATTTATCAGAATTTTTTGAACATGCAACTGCAGCTGTAGATCACGTGAAAGCATATGATATGATATACTTAGATTTCCAAAAAGCTTTTGATAAGGTTCCACACCAAAGACTGATCCTCAAATTGGAAGCTGCAGGCATTCAGGGTAATGTAAGTAGATGGATTATGAACTGGTTGATGTCTAGGAAACAGAGGGTGTCGATTAGAGGAGTCGCTTCTAACTGGAGTGAGGTTGTTAGTGGAGTTCCACAGGGATCAGTACTAGGGCCTGTGCTTTTTCTAATCTATATTAATGATCTGGACTCTGGGATAGTTAGCAAACTTGTCCAATTTGCAGATGATACTAAAATAGGTGGCTCAGCAGATACAATCTCAGCAGCACAGGCTATTCAAAGGGACTTAGATAATATTCAGTTGTGGGTGACACCTAACAGATGAAATTCATTGTAGACAAGTGCAAGGTAATACATGTAGGTAACAAAAATGTCCACTATAATTACACTATGGGAGGAATAGTCATTAATTGTGCTATTAGCAGTCCTGCATGGGAGGGACTGCCATCCTGCCATCCTTGTGAGTTTAGTGTCTAAATACAGTTTAAATTAGCCGGTGTGTTACTGTCGTTTGCCACTGTACACTCAGGCAAGCCAGCTGAAGAGTAAGCTAACTCACCGCAGTTAAGTATCGCTTTTTTCTCTTGTGTTTGAAGTTTAGTTAAGAGATACATTGACTGTTTACGTGGTTACTTGTTTAGCTAAAAATGATATATCTTGCACCTGTATTGTAGTAAGAGCGGCGACTGTTTGTTAGTTAATTAGCAACTTGCGTAGCACACTGGACACGCACTTTCTGTAAATCAGAAATGTTACACTGTACGCTGTGATTATTTAGCATTTATTTAGCATTACTACGAGCTATTGTTCAGTGTAACTGCGTGTGTCCGGCACGGTCTTTGTCTGTATTCAGATATAAAGTGGCCATTAATTGTGCTATTAGCAGCCCTGTGTGGGAGGGATTGCCATCCTGACAGCCTTGTGTCATTCAACGCAACTCAGGTGCGCACTGTCCTAATTAGTTACAGGTGAAGTATTTAACAGCCTCCTGGACCTCTGCGCCAGCACTCAGTCAGCCAGCAGCCTTCAGTGCCCCCCTTCTGAATGGCCCGATCTCCAAAGAAGACTGCAAGGAGACGCTGCACAGCAACAGCAAGAAGCCATGAATCTCTCTCCGATTCCTGTCCCGCTCTCTGTCTTCTAGGCGTGCACCTGCATGACATTGCTTCCCTAATCCCTCCAACCTCATCTCTCTGCCTCTGCCTCTCCCCTCCTCCTCCCTCCCCTCTACTCCACTCTCTGGAGGCCTGTGGAACTGTCACTCAACTTCCAACAAGACCAACTTCATCTCCGCCTTCGCCTCCCACCACTCTCTGGATTTCCTCGCTCTCACCGAGACATGGATCTCCCCTGAGAACTCAAACACCCCTGCTGCCCTATCCTCTCCGTTTGTCCTGTCCCACTCCCCCCATCTTACCAGGTGGGGAGGAGGAACAGGGCTGATGCTCTCCCCTTCTCTCCTCTTCTCTGTCCCCCCCTCTCTCTCCTCTATAATGACCCACAGCTTTGAATTCCATGCAGTGGAAATCACCTCTCCCTCTCACCTCTTCCTTCTAGTTCTCTACCGTCCTCCCAGTCTACTCGCCTCCATCCTGGATGAACTCGACTTTCTTCTCTCTTCCCTCCCCTCGCTGTCCTCACCTGCCATCCTCCTGGGAGACTTCAACATCCACCTCTCCAACCCCTCCCACTGTGCCGGATTTCTTCCTCTCCTTCATTCCTTTAATTTCTCTCTCTCTCGGTCTCCCCCAACTCACAGGGCAGGCCGCCAGCTAGACCTCATCCTCTCTAGAGGCTGCTCCCCGTGATACACCTGGACATCTCAGACCACCAATTAATCTCCTTCTCCTTTTCTCTCCCCTCCCTCCCCCCCCACCCCACCCACTCTGTCACCTTCTGGCGGAATCTCCGCTACATCTCCCCCTCCACCCTTGCCTCCACTGCCCTCACTCTCTTACCTTCTATTGACTGTTTTTCCCATCTATCTGTCAACTGTACTACCTCCTCTTTGTTCTCCTCCCTCACCTCCTCCCTTGACTCTCTCTGTCCTCTCACGCCTCGTCCTGCCCGTCCCTCCCCTCCTAAGCCTTGGATCTCTGCTGTTCTCCGCTCAACCCGAACTAGTCTGCGTGCCGCCGAACAGAAGTGGAAAAGGACCAAACTCCCAGCTGCCCTCGAACTCTACCGCTCTCTACTGTCCACATTCTCCTCCTCTCTCACCTCAGCCAAGAAGTCTTACTTCCAATCACTCTTCGAATCCACTGTCAACAACCCCCGCAAACTCTACTCCACCTTCTCCTCCGTCTTTGCCCCCCTCCCCCTCTTCCGCCTGCAACTACTACCCACCGCTCCAGCTCATCCAGAACTCTGCGGCTCGTCTGATATTCTCTCTGCCATGATTCCGCACACTACTCCACTGCTCCACTCCCTTCACTGGCTCCTGATACCGACACGCATTCAGTTCAAGACACTGACCCTCATCTACCGCTGTCTCGACCACACTGCACCAAGCCAGCTTCAGACACTCATCTCTCCATACATCCCCTCCAGACCACTGCGCTCCTCCAGTGCCAGAAGACTAACTCTGCCTCCTCTCCACTCCCCTTCCTCCAGAGCCACTCCTTCTCATCCCTGGACCCTAAATGGTGGAATGACCTTCCCACCGAAGTCAAAACAGCAGAGTCCTTGACCTCCTTCCGGCACTTACTCAAGACACATGTTTTCAGACAGTACTTGTAATATTAGTCATTTCACTCTCCTGTAAGATAGTACTTCACAACATTTTATCATGCTTCTTGCGATACTAATACTTGTATTATGGATTTCGCCCTTGTTCCCTTTCTCATAGCACTTGACTGTGACCTAACATCTTGATAGCACTTAGCTTTTACTTTCCAGGATGTATGACCTCACTTATTGTATTTACTTGTGTACATTGTAAGTTGTAAAATGTATTATGCTTTGAATTGCTTTGTATAATGTAAATTTGAATTTATAATGTTTGATTCCTTGTACTTTACTGTATTCTTGCATTTTGTATTGCGCTTATATTTTGTAAGTCGCCCTGGATAAGGGCGTCTGCCAAGATAATAATAATATTATTATTATTATTATTATTATTAATAATAGATCTGGGAGAAGTAACACTTGAGAAAGACCTAGGAGTCTATGAGGACTCCTTACTTTCTCCATCCAAACAATGTGGGGAAGCAATGAAAAAGGCAAACAGAGTGTTAGGGTATATTGTCAAAAGTGTAGAATTGAGAACAAGGGCAGTGATGTTCAGACTGTACAATGCACTAGTTAGAGCTCATCTGGATACTGTGGACAGTTCTGGGCTCCACACTTCAAGAAAGATATCGCTGCTCTAGAGGCAGTTCAGAGGAGAGCAACCAGACTTATTCCAGGTCTGAAGGGAAAGTCCTACTGAGAGACTGAGGAACTGAACCTTTTCACCCTGGAACAGAGGAGACTACGTGGGGACTTGATTCAAGTCTTCAAAATCATGAAGGGCATTGACCACATCAAACCAGAGGAGCTTTTCCAGATCAGCAGGGACACACGCACCCAGGGACACAAATGGAAATTGGGCTTCAAAGCATTCAAGACAGAAAACAGGAGACACTTCTTCAAACAAGAGAGTTGTTACAATCTGGAACAAACTCCCCAGCGATGTGGCTGAAGCTAAAAATATGGGAACACTTTCTTATATTCTTATGTTATGTTGCCATAGTGGATATGGTTTATTTTCATATTGGATATGGTTGTTGCCAACAATCCCATAAGATTGTGAGACATCCAGAAAGTGGTCACTCAAGATCACCACATGTTCACAAATGTCAACTGGGTGAGTTTGTCCTCCATTATTTAAAAGACACAAAGTGGGACTGAAACAACTGGACAAGGTCCCATTCCAAAAAACTGTGACAGCAGGAAGCTGACTAGACTCCAGTGTGTACAGGTAAGGGTTTGTCACTGTAATGCATTTTCTAACAGTAAAACATTCATTGCAAGCAGCTGGGATATTTTACAATGTATTTTCTTTATGTATACATAAATACTGTTTCTAGTGTAGTTTTATCTTGGCGAATAATGGAGCTTTAAGCAAACTCAACAACCCATCCATTCATTTGGGTGCAGCTGGCTTCAACCTCTCAAAAATTAAGAGACGAGGGAGGAACCCCGTGGGTAAGAGGGCTGCTGTAAATGTGCCAGGGTAAAGGGGTGCAAACATCGCTGTGTGTGCCGCTCTCTCCAGCGATTGGGTTCTTTGCCACATCCCTACAATACAGAACATCTCCTCTCAATTCTTGATGCACCTCCAGTAGAGAAAGGGCTGGTGAGGCTGACATGTCCCACTTCTTCGTCATGTGGGACAATGTTGCTTTCCACCTCTCCCATCCCACCCACGAATGGTGATGCAAATTCTCTCCTCGTACACTCCTTTTCTCAATGCAGTCGAGGAATTCTTCTCTGCTTGGAGGTGGAACTCTTATGATTTCTGTCCACATGAGCAGATGTCTCTCCTAGATGCAATGAATGCAATCGCTGCAGAGGACTGCCAAGTGTGGAAGCGCCAGGCGAGATTTGTTCCTCGTTGCATCCAGTGTGATTTTGAAAGCTTGAAATATTTTATCTTTATTCTCTCTATACAGCATCATTGCATTTGTAAAGGACAAAATTAAAAAATGTCAAATATAGCCTTTTGTTTCTGGATATTGGTGCTCGAGTGACATTCTTTCTGCATTGGTCATCTTTGGTAAAACCATTTTAGGAAAAATAATACAGCTCATGCTGTGATAATATGTCCACCTGCCTTTTATGGTACATATTGTAATTATATTATCAACAAATAGCACAGACATATAGAAGTGGGTTCACAATGTTGGGTATATTGATGGTTGTAATTAGTATTTATTGTGCCATTGTGTAACAAATTATTGATATAACTTTCCATTAGATAACAAGTTGTGTGTTTGGATAGAGGCAGAGTTGTAGTGCATTGTGCACATTAAATGTGTCGTTTTGGCCAACATGTTTCAGTTTGGGTCTGTGTGTTTATTGTTTTGAAAAAGTGAATTCTGTTGTTAGGACAAATATGCTCAAGCCATCGAGAAACACTTATTTTAATTCATTTTTGTTTATCAGCCAGTCCGACTGACTGACTGACTGACTGACATGAACACTGTACTGAGAGAGGGGGAGAGAGGGAGGGTAGCATGAGTAGGAGTGAGAGAAAGAGAGAAAGAGAGAGTGTGGGAGGGAGAGAAAGAGAGAGAGAGGGTGAGAGAGACAAACCAACATAGTATTTTAAAAAAGACAAGATCCAAGAGAGTAACAGATAAAAATTACATATACATAATTATGTATGTAGTGCAAGAACTCCCTCTCTGTCTCTCTCTGTCTTTTTCTTCCTCTGATGCTCTCTCTCTCGCTCTCTCTTACTCAATTGATATATGCTACACAACACTATAATTTACTGTACTATACTGGATTACACAACAATACAGGACAATACACTATACAACTACAGTAGTATAAAACATGAAATATACTACAGTAACTAAACATATACCATAGTACAATACTACTGCAACAGGAACACAAAACTGCACTACACTCCAGTTAATTTAACACACTACATTACATGGGAAAGAGGAAGGGGGAGAGACAAAGAGATAAAGAGACGGTGAGAGAGAGCGAGAGAATCTGCTACAGCATAATCCATGACAATCCACAGCTCTCGCTCTCTCCCTCCCTCCCCTTCCTCCCTCTCTCTCATTGTCAATGCGTGGGTTGAAGTGAAGCAGAACAGAACATCTCTTTCCCTCTCCCTCTCTCAATCTTCCCCTCTCCCTCTCACAATACAGAGAGAAAGAGAGAGGGACTGAGAGAGAGATGGCATTAGATACACCTCATAAAAGTATCAGTAGTATTATAACAGAGTGAGCATCAGTCAGTCAGTCAGTTGGTCGGTCGGTCGGTCGGTCAGCCAGTGTATCAGTCAGTGCAACAGTGTGTTAGTCAGCGCAAACAGTATGTCAGTGTGTCATACACTAAATAAGTATCAGTGAGTTTGTCATTTTGGAATTCTGAAAAATCAAAAAATTCTATCTATATTAAAAAATGTTTGTATTGAATTAGTTTACTTATATTGCAATGACATCAACCACCCATCTCTCTCCTGCTCCCCCCTCCCCATCCCTCTTCCTACTGCCACTCGCCACCTGTAACTCAACCTGTGTGTCCAGTTGTCTGTCTGGGGCTGAATCGGTGTCCGGACAGACAGACACACTGCTGAGACACGAGCAGAGAGCTGCACTGGACAGCACTGCCCCCCCGAGCGGAGCCACTCACACACACTGTCACATGACTGAGGGACGGAACATGTGACACTACAGCACAATGACCATAGAGACACAGTATCATATACCAGCTGCATGGGGCACAGTGCGTATTGGACTCAGTGTGTACTGGCTACAGTGTGTATTGGGCTCAGTGTGTAATGCCAGCATCCCCCCCCACTATTGAGCCACTATTGTAATTGAATTCCAGGGCCACTTCAAAGTCTCAATCCGTCCCTAATAGGCACAGTGTGTATTGGCCTCAGTGTGTACTGGCTACAGTGTGTAATGGGCACAGTATTCAGACAGAGCAGAAGATGCTTTAAACATTTTTAGACACGGTTATATTATTTTGTTACTCTACAGGAGACACAGACACATACATACACACAGACGCACACAGATACACAGAGAGACTTGCAGAAAGACATACACCAAGACGCACACACACACTGAGACAGAGACAGACTCACAGAAACAGAGGCACGAAAACACACACAGACGCAAACAGACTACTAACACACACACACACACACACATCAACAGATATACACACTAATACAAACTAACAGACTGGACTGCACTGATAGGTGCACATATTAATTCACACACACACACACACACACACACAGAATAACAGCTACACAACTCACTAATAGAAACACACAGACACAAAATAACAGATACACAGTCAAGCTTACACAGACACCAAACACACATTCACACGCTATGACAAACGCACACACTGACATAGCTATACACACACAATGACAGATGCACACACTGACACCAACACACACACACTGACAGATACACTGACACTAACTCACACACACTGACAGAAACAGTGACACTAACTCACACACACTGACAGAAACAGTGACACTAACGCACACACACTGACAGAAACAGTGACACTAACGCACACACACTGACAGAAACAGTGACACTAACGCACACACACTGACAGATGCACACAGCGACACTGCCGCACACACGAACACAAAGAGCGGCGCTACACAAAGCGAACGCACACGCAGGCTGCCTGTGTAACGCAACACGTTCATTTCGGACTCGCTTTTTGTTCCTAAAAATTGTACAACCCAACGTTTCCTGATTAATCAAAAAGACATTGGTTATGAACGGAGAGAGACAGAGGGGGGTGGATGGATGGATGGAGAAAGAAAGGAAGGAATTAAAAATGGAGGAGAAAGAGGGAGAGTACACTACGGACACACAATATATGCATATCATGAACACGGTTATATAGGGGAGACACTCGCTCGTCGCCATTACACACACAGAGCAGCTCAAACGCACACGGCAGCACTGTCACGTTTGTCTCGGGAAAGCAGCACAGTTACGCATGATTGGTGGATGAGGATGAGGATGATGAAGGCGAGCCTCACCTGGCGAGGCGGCTCGGCGCGCCGGGCTGCCCCTCACGCTGCATGCGGCTCCAAGGCGCGCCTGGAGCGGCCGGACACTGCGCGTCGTTTCCCGACAGAGAGAAAATAAAGCGTTGAAGACTGCAGCGTTTTCCCTTTCTGTCTGTCTCCCCCTCTCCCCCTCTCTCCCTCTCTCTCTCTCTCTCCTTGTCCGTCGACGATGCCTGTGAACGTTGTCGCTCTTCGTGCGGACGTCTGGACGGGTCGCTGCTCGGATGTGTTCACCGACGGTTCGGGGCTCCTCAGCCAGCGCTGGCTCTGCTCGGACTGGCGTGCATGTCGCGGCGCTATTGTGACAAAATAACAACAGAGTCGCGAGCGGCGCGACAGAGACAGCACAGGCGCGTGCCTTCCTGCGCGAGAGCGGCGAGCGAGTCCCGAGCGCGCGCCCGCGGCCCCGTGAAAACAGAGCCCGACTGTGCGTG
>NC_089850.1:63831601-63836601 GCF_036373705.1 Amia ocellicauda
TGTTTGTGTGTGTCTGTGTGTGTCTGTCGCTGTGTGTGTGTGTCTCTGTTTGTGTTTGTCTGTGTGTGTGTGTGTGTGTGTGTGTGTGTCTCTGTTTGTGTTTGTCTGTGTGTGTCTGTCTGTGTGTGTCTGTGTTTGTCTGTGTGTGTGTGTCTGTGTCTCTCTTTGTCTGTGTGTGTCTCTGTTTGTGTGTGTCTGTGTGTGTCTCTGTGTGTGTGTGTGTCTGTGTGTTTGTGTCTCTGTGTGTGTGACTGTGTGTGTCTGTCGCTGTCTGTGTGTGTGTCTGTCTGTGTGTGTGTCTGTGTGTGTCTCTGTGTGTGTCTCTCTCTGTCTGTGTGTCTGTCTCTGTGTGTGTCTCTGTCTGTGTGTGTTGTCTGTCTGTGTCTGTGTGTGTGTCTGTGTGTGTGTCTCTGTGTGTGTCTGTCTGTGTGTTTGTGTCTCTGTGTGTGTCTGTCTGTGTGTCTCTGTGTGTGTCTGTCTGTGTGTGTATCTCTGTCTGTGTCTGTGTGTGTGTGTCTCTGTCTGTGTGTGTGTCTGTGTGTGTGTCTGTCTGTGTCTGTGTGTGTGTGTCTGTGTGTGTGTGTCTGTGTGTGTCTTTGTGTGTGTGTGTCTCTGTCTGTGTGTGTGTGTGTCTGTCTCTGTGTGTTTCTGTGTGTGTGTCTGTCTCTGTGTGTCTCTGTCTCTGTGAGTGTGTCTGTGTGTGTCTTTGTCTGTGTGTGTGTGTCTGTGTCTGTCTCTGTGTGTGTGGGTCTGTCTCTGTCTGTCTCTGTTTGTGTGTGTCTGTCTGTGTGTGTCCGTCTGTGTGTGTCTCTGTGTGTGTCTGTGTGTGTCTCTGTGTGTGTATGTCTCTGTCTGTGTGTGTATCTCTGTCTGTGAGTGTCTGTCTCTGTCTCTGTGTGTGTCTGTCTGTGTGTGTGTCTGTCTGTGTCTGTGTGTGTGTGTCTGTGTGTGTGTGTCTGTGTGTGTCTTTGTGTGTGTATGTCTATGTCTGTGTGTGTATCTCTGTCTGTGTCTGTGTGTGTGTCTCTGTCTGTGTGTGTCTGTGTGTGTGTCTGTCTGTGATTGTGTGTGTGTGTCTGTGTGTGTCTCTCTGAGTATGTGTCTCTGTCTGTGTGTGTATCTCTGTCTGTGAGTGTCTGTGTGTGTGTGTGTCTCTGTGTGTGTCTCTCTTTGTCTGTGTGTGTGTCTGTGTGTGTCTGCCTCTGTCTGTGTGTGTCTGTGTGTGTGTGTCTGTCTCTGTGTGTGTCTCTGTGTGTGTCTGTCTGTGTCTGTGTGTGTCTCTGTGTGTGTCTGTGTGTCTGTGTGTGTCTCTGTGTGTGTCTCTGTCTGTGTGTCTGTGTATGTCTCTGTGTGTGTGTGTGTCTGTCTGTGTGTGTGTATCTCTGTCTGTGTGTGTGTCTCTGTGTGTGTGTCTGTCTGTATGTGTGCCTCTGTCTATGTTATGTGTGTGAGTCTCTGTCTCTGTGTGTGTGTCTGTGAGTGTGTGTGTGTGTGTCTCTGTGTGTTTCTGTGTGTTTCTGTGTGTCTCTGTGTGTGTCTCTGTGTGTGTGTGTCTATGTGTGTGTGTGTCTCTGTGTGTGTCTGTCTCTGTCTGTGTGTGTCTCTGTGTGTGTCTCTGTCTGTGTGTGTGTCTGTGTGTGTGTGTGTCTGTCTCTGTGTGTATATGTGTGTCTTTGTGTGTGTGTGTGTCTCTGTGTGTGTGTCTCTGTTTGTGTTTGTCTGTGTGTGTGTGTGTGTCTCTGTGTCTGTCTCTGTCTGTGTGTGTCTGTGTGTGTGTCTGTCTGTGTGTGTGTCTCTCTCGGTCTCTGTGTATGTCTGTCTGTGTGTGTGTCTGTCTGTTTGTGTGTGTCTGTGTGTGTCTGTCTCTGTGTGTGTGTGTGTCTCTGTTTGTGTTTGTCTGTGTGTGTGTGTGTGTGTCTCTGTTTGTGTTTGTCTGTGTGTGTCTGTCTGTGTGTGTCTCTGTGTGTGTGTGTGTGTCTGTGTGTGTGTGTGTGTAACTGTGTCTCTGTCTGTGTCTGTGTGTGTGTCTCTGTGTATGTGTCTGTCTCTGTTTGTGTGTGTCTGTGTGTGTCTCTGTGTGTGTGTGTGTCTGTGTGTGTGTGTGTCTCTGTGTGTGTGACTGTGTGTGTCTGTCGCTGTCTGTGTGTGTGTCTGTCTGTGTGTGTCTCTGTGTGTGTCTCTCTCTGTCTGTGTGTGTCTGTCTCTGTGTGTGTCTCTGTCTGTGTGTGTTGTCTGTCTGTGTGTGTGTGTGTGTCTGTGTGTGTGTCTCTGTGTGTGTGTGTTTGTGTGTGTGTCTCTGTCTCTGTCTCTGTGTGTCTGTATGTCTCTGTGTGTGTGTGTGTCTGTGTGTATATGTGCGTCTTTGTGTGTGTGTGTGTCTCTGTGTGTGTGTGTCTCTGCGTGTCTCTGTGTCTGTCTCTGTCTGTGTGTGTCTGTGTGTGTGTCTCTGTGTGTGTCTGTCTCTGTCTGTGTGTCTCTGTGTCTCTGTGTGTGTTTGTATCTGTGTGTCTCTGTGTCTGTGTGTGTGTCTCTGTCTGTGTGTGTCTGTGTGTGTGTCTCTGTGTGTGTCTGTCTCTGTCTGTGTGTCTCTGTGTGTCTCTGTGTGTGTCTCTGTGTGTGTGTATCTGTGTGTGTCTCTGTCTGTGTGTGTCTGTGTGTGTGTCTCTCTGTGTGTGTTTTTGTCTGTGTGTGTGTCTCTGTGTGTGTCTGTCTCTGTCTGTGTGTGTCTGTGTGTGTCTCTGTCTGTGTGTGTGTCTCTGTCTGTGTGTGTGTCTGTGTGTGTGTGTGTCTGTCTCTGTGTGTATATGTGTGTCTTTGTGTGTGTGTGTGTCTCTGTGTGTGTGTGTGTCTCTGTGTGTGTGTGTGTCTGTGTGTGTCTCTGTGTCTGTCTCTGTCTGTGTGTGTCTGTCTGTGTGTGTGTCTCTCTCTGTCTCTGTGTATGTCTGTCTGTGTGTGTGTCTGTCTGTTTGTGTGTGTCTGTGTGTGTCTGTCTCTGTTTGTGTGTGTGGCTCTGTGTGTGTCTGTCTGTGTGTGTCCGTCTGTGTGTGTCTCTGTGTGTGTCTCTGTCTGTGTTTGTGTGTGTGTGTCTGTGTGTGTCTCTGTGTGTGTATGTCTCTGTCTGTGTGTGTATCTCTGTCTGTGAGTGTCTGTCTCTGTCTGTGTGTGTGTCTGTCTGTGTGTCTCTGTGTGTGTCTGTCTGTGTGTGTATGTCTCTGTCTGTGTGTGTATCTCTGTCTGTGTGTGTGTCTGTCTGTGTCTGTGTGTGTGTGTCTGTGTGTGTCTTTGTGTGTGTATGTCTATGTCTGTGTGTGTATCTCTGTCTCTGTCTGTGTGTGTGTGTCTCTGTCTGTGTGTGTCTGTGTGTGTGTCTGTCTGTGATTGTGTGTGTGTGTCTGTGTGTGTCTCTCTGAGTGTGTGTCTCTGTCTGTGTGTGTATCTCTGTCTGTGAGTGTCTGTGTGTGTGTGTGTCTCTGTGTGTGTCTCTCTTTGTCTGTGTGTGTGTCTGTGTGTGTCTGTCTCTGTGTGTGTCTCTGTGTGTGTCTGTCTGTGTCTGTGTGTGTCTCTGTGTGTGTCTGTCTGTGTCTGTGTGTGTCTCTGTGTGTGTCTCTGTCTGTGTGTCTGTGTATGTCTCTGTGTGTGTGTGTGTCTGTCTGTGTGTGTGTGTGTGTGTGTGTGTCTCTGTGTGTTTCTGTGTGTTTCTGTGTGTGTGTGTCTATGTGTGTGTGTATCTGTCTGTGAGTGTCTGTGTGTGTGTGTGTCTCTGTGTGTGTCTCTGTGTGTGTGTCTGTCTGTGTGTGTCTCTGTCTCTGTGTGTGTGTTTCTCTGTGTATGTCTGTGTGTCTGAGTCACTGTCTCTGTCTGTGTGTGTGTCTCTGTGTGTGTGTCTGTCTGTGTGTGTCTGTCTGTGTGTGTCTCTGTGTGTGTGTGTCTGTCTCTGTGTGTGTCTGTGTGTGTGTGTGTGTGTGTCTCTGTCTGTGTGTGTGTGTGTTTGTGTGTCTGTCGCTGTCTGTTTGTGTCTGTGTGTGTGTCTGTGTGTGTGTGTCTCTGTGTGTCTATCTCTGTCTGTGTGTGTGTCTCTGTGTGTGTGTGTGTGTGTGTGTGTGTGTCTCTGCGTGTGTGTGTGTGTGTGTCTGTCTGTTTGTGTGTGTCTGTGTGTGTCTGTCTCTGTGTGTGTGTGTCTCTGTGTGTGTGTCTCTGTTTGTGTTTGTCTGTGTGTGTGTGTGTGTGTGTGTGTGTGTCTCTGTTTGTGTTTGTCTGTGTGTGTCTGTCTGTGTGTGTCTGTGTTTGTCTGTGTGTGTGTGTCTGTGTCTCTCTTTGTCTGTGTGTGTCTCTGTTTGTGTGTGTCTGTGTGTGTCTCTGTGTGTGTGTGTGTCTGTGTGTTTGTGTCTGTGTGTTTGTGTCTCTGTGTGTGTGACTGTGTGTGTCTGTCGCTGTCTGTGTGTGTGTCTGTCTGTGTGTGTGTCTGTGTGTGTCTCTGTGTGTGTCTCTCTCTGTCTGTGTGTCTGTCTCTGTGTGTGTCTCTGTCTGTGTGTGTTGTCTGTCTGTGTCTGTGTGTGTGTCTGTGTGTGTGTCTCTGTGTGTGTCTGTCTGTGTGTTTGTGTCTCTGTGTGTGTCTGTCTGTGTGTCTCTGTGTGTGTCTGTCTGTGTGTGTATCTCTGTCTGTGTCTGTGTGTGTGTGTCTCTGTCTGTGTGTGTGTCTGTGTGTGTCTGTCTGTGTCTGTGTGTGTGTGTCTGTGTGTGTGTGTCTGTGTGTGTCTTTGTGTGTGTGTGTCTCTGTCTGTGTGTGTGTGTGTCTGTCTCTGTGTGTTTCTGTGTGTGTGTCTGTCTCTGTGTGTCTCTGTCTCTGTGAGTGTGTCTGTGTGTGTCTTTGTCTGTGTGTGTGTGTCTGTGTCTGTCTCTGTGTGTGTGGGTCTGTCTCTGTCTGTCTCTGTTTGTGTGTGTCTGTCTGTGTGTGTCCGTCTGTGTGTGTCTCTGTGTGTGTCTCTGTCTGTGTTTGTGTG